>NW_024104283.1:3395035-3547944 GCF_003945595.2 Pipra filicauda
ACATTTGGGAATGGTAACTGTGTAGCAAATGGAGGATACACTTTTCAGTGCCCAGGTGTCCACACCAGTGAAGCCAGACTGAATTTGAACTGCTTTAAAGTCCCATTCTCCCCCAAGTACATGGCCGAACTTTCCACAAGGGAGGTATCTGTGAAATTACTGCTAGATGAGTAACTTTACAGCTATACACAGATGACTTGGAGCCCTGCATTACTGATCGTGAAAACCTGTTTCAGCTGCAGAAACAGCAAATCTTTGTGCCAGCACCTCTCCTGAAGGATGCTGTAAGCGTAAACAGGAAAGGAAAGGGGAATGGCTTCGTAGGTCAAATTTTTTCTACTGGTCATCTTTAAATGAGGAGGAGTTACGAAAAGACAATTTACATTCAGCAATAAACAAATGAATATTCCTCTAAAACACGGCAATTGGATCACATTGCTCTAAATCCTGATTAGCAAGCAGACATCTGATATCATAAAGCTGAGACTCCATTTGGGTGGAGGGTTCAGGTTCAAGGGAAAAAAAAAGAATCATTACAAATCAGAGGAGGCTGTTGAGAGAGGTTTTAGGAACACACTTTTTATCAGTAAAGTACAAACCAAAGCATCTTCTTCTCTGCTTGCTTTCTTTGTTTAGTGGTTGAGAAAAAACCCGAGCATTTCAAGGAATAAAGAGAAAAAATGAACACCCCTCCTCCCCCATCACTTTTTGTATATCTTGGCAGAATTTTTGAAAACACTGAAAAAAATTGGGTCTTAACTGCTTTGCTCAAACTGAGGGAAGGTGGTTATTATTCTAGTGCCATCCACTTCCCTCCCTAGCTTCCAGGCATTTGGCCTGGAAAGAAAAAATCAAGTTAAGAAACTCTACTTCTGCCTCCAAACTAATTGGATAACATCTGCATGCAGAAAAGTTAGAGGCTTAAGAAATGAGCCAGGTCCAAAACAATCCAACAGTATCTCGACTCCAGATTAGCTCATTATTTTCTTCTACACCAGGAGACTGATTTAATAATTTCCTCAGAGAAGTGACAAATAAGGCAAACTCTGTACTCCATGCTGCTGGTCCCATAAATACTTGAGACAGGGGCTGGCACCACTGCCAGAAGGGGCTGAACCCCTGACCAGCACTGGTGTGGAACTTCTGGATGCAGCCCCAGCAGTACTTCCTCTTTCCCTCACCCCTGCATAAATGCCTGTGCAGTGACCAGGACTGAAATCAACTGGGGGAATTCTTCAGTCTAGTTTGCAAATAAGTAAAAAAAAAAAAAACAACCCCCCAAAAAAAACCAACAACAACAACAAAAACATAAATAAAAAAAAAGAAAAGAAAAAAGAAGCCTATGCTGGTTCTAGGGTAAAAGGATGGAAGGGATGGAAACGATGACAGGTCCACTTATTTGGCTGTGGTGCTTGTTTCAACCTACAGTGGAGTTCCACTGTTACAGTACAGGATTGCAGGCAGCTACTTTAATACATGCCAAAGGAGTCTAGTCCAAGCCCTCCACTGAGACCATGTATGACAAAAACTAGCAAGGAGCGTCTAGTTAAATCTGAGGCAGAGACAAAATTTGCCATGCCTCTAGCCTTGAAAGATCTTCAGAATTTTGGGGGTAGAAAGTTTGAAAGTTTTCAGGGGATGTCTTTGGCTTTGGTACAACACATGCCCTGTCTCTTTGGCTACAATTGAGATGATAGGTTTGAAAGTGGAGCGGCAGTAAGGGAGAAGGGAAGAGAAACTCTTTGCTACATAATTAAGGGCAAGGGCTGGACATGGATTGCAGAGTAAACCAAAAATTATTCACTCTTTCTTTGTATTCAGCTGGGGGCCTGTACAGAACTCAGTTTTAGTCTTAATGATTTTCATTCTACCTAAGCATGTAGGAGGAATATTTTTTTTTTTTTTGAAGGCTCTGGATCATGTTACATATCTCCAAATTCGGACCAGTACTTTTCAGAAGAGCTTCGGAAAAGTACAGTTTTGGAAAGTACAGCATAGGAGATGAAAAATAAATTAATATAGGTTTCGAAGCACACCAATATAGGCTTCTTTTACAATTAGTATAATAAATAGAAGAGGTGACAAAAGGTTTGTCTGACCAGAATTACTAAAAAATGAAAGCTTGTCTTCCCAAGTTTCTGTGATTGGGAAAATGAAAATCTGGAAGCAGCCATGTGACTATTCAGTGAAAGGTGCCCTTCTTATGGATGTCTATTTTCACAAATAGTTGTTCTAACAGAGACATTTACCATAAACTATTTTGATTTGCTTTGGTTATGAAGAGCTGGTTATAAGTGTACAAAGGTATACCTTAATATCCAAGAGGTTGCTGGCACCAACTGAATGGCTTATAGTATATGTTTGGATTTATTTGTTACCACGGTCAGGGGAAGGAAGAGAAGTTGCAGGTGAAGGAAAATGCTAAAACAGAAAATCTTTTCTGAAAAAAAAAAACTCCCATTCTGCTTGTCAACTAAAATCAAATAAAAAATGAAGCTGTTTTAAAGTAGAAGCAATTGAATAGTAGTAGATTTAAGCAACATCAGCCTCCTATAAGAAGCTGGAATTGCTACCCATTCCAGTCCAAAACATTTATAACAGAGTCACGCCAAACTGTGACACACACATCACTGCCAATACAGAAGCAGTGTCCAAACGAAAGCTGCCCAAGCATCTCCTCCTAAATGGTAAGATACAGAAAATCCTTAGCATACCAACACACATGGAAAGTTGAGTTGAATCTCAGAGAGACTTGATTTGAAACGTTAAAGAAAAACAAAACACTCTTGGGAGGTAATCAGAGTTATCTGCTAGGAACAGCCTTTTCCTGTAGGCAGCAGGATCTTCAACAAATTGTCATCTTTCACCAAAAACACATATTCCCCTCCCAGTGTTACATATATACCAGCAGTGTATTTATGTAGCCTTGTATAAAAATTACTTTCTTTTTATGAAGAAAGAAGTATTTTGTGAAACAGAATGTGGCGACTAGCATAACTACATATCATTTGCGTGTTCAGTTTCATGACATTGCTTCATGAGACAACCTCTGCTTTGCCTCATCAACTTTCAGATATGTTTATGTCAGTTCACACTGGGATCAGAATTAAGTTTATTACTACTGGTTAAAAAGAAATCACTGACAGTAGACACAGTAATTCATTTTTGCTCAATTCTGCACTCCCAAAACCGTTTGCATGCACCAACTTCAAGGATCTTTGGATCAAGTGTACTGTGAAAAATCCTAGTGTGAACCCACAAAACTCCTGAGTTTAATTGAAGCAAAAAATTGTTCAGTGACAATTCACCCACCCTTTAAAACAGATATTAACATGTATGAAAGCATAAAAACAGTCACACAGAGTATTCCGGTCTGGTACATGTTGCAGCTCAAATGAGATTCATCCTGCTGGAGGAAGTGGCTGGTTGAAGTCATAAGTGGCCTTACATACTTTTCAAATGCTAGTAGATGCAATTTAGTTTATGATACTCAAACACAGAAAAATATCTACATAAACATCTGTCAATTTTATATTAGCGACATGCTTCTATTGTTGTTTTTTCAAACCTCAAGAAGAAGCAGGCATTCCTGGTGCTTGGGCTACTATTTTACTTGGCAAAAACTGGGAAGATCAAGTTTTTCATGCTGGAGAACAGTTTACATATGAACATGTCTGGATCAGCATGTGTAACTTGTAAATAAGCTGGATCCACTTCGTAAAGTGTTGACTGGTCTGCAGAGCAATAGCCTGTCTAATGCCATGCTTATGTTAGAATACATCATACTACATAGATTTTGGGCCATGAATTGGTCTAGAAGGTACTTTTCAGTATTAGGTTACCATGGCCCTATAACAGAGTCTTGAGTTACCCTTTTTAGACAGGTTGAGGACCCTGTTACCCAGGACACTGCTGACACCGGTGTTCGAACAAATGCATGGAGGTGTATGTGTTCAGTTTTTAATAGGGTGCATGTTTTCCACCTATTCCCACCACCTAAGATTTGTAATCTTACTAAAATCAAAACCAAACAATCCCCCTCAACCAACCAAAACCAAAAAAAGCCTTCTGAAAGCAACATTGAACAGAAGAAGAAAAACAATCTCCTGCATGCTGATTTTATATGGCCAGTTTATAAAGGAACTGCACATCTTAACTTACATAAAGTAATCTTTTACAGTGCAATGCCAGATTACATATAAAGACCCCTTATTCCGTGAACATCTGAAAGCTTTCTAACAATAAAACATTTAAGGTTTAAGGGAAGCTTATAGGTTTGCTCTTAGACAGAGACAAAAGCCTCCCTGTTGGTCTGAAACTACCCCTTTCTAAGTGATGGTCCCAGATAGCTGTCACACGATATGAAAAAGCCTGGTCATCAACAGGCTTGGGGAGAGAGCTGCGGGAGAGAGCCGAGGACAGAAAGAGGGAGCTTCCATCAAAATCAACTCTTGCAACAAGTCCAGGCATAACCCTGGAAAACAGCAAAGGAAAAAAGAAAGCAAACAGCAACACTATTAGAAGACTCATACTAAGACTAAACACTATTACTGTCCTCCCATGCAACAGTGCCCAAACTTGGAAGGAGGACGGTGGCTATGGGACAGGCACCCTGAATTATTTTTTCATGTGACAGTCACTGGATTTCTGAAAGAGTTACTTGAAAGCTTCATGCACATGCACGGTGTAAATAAGGATAACTAAGGTCCCTCTCTAAAAAGGAGTCCAAAAGTAGATTAGTAGTTTCAAAACTAGTAGTTTCAAGAATATTTGTCTGTACCATGAAACTCGTTGCTGTCCAAAAACACACCTTTCAACCTGCTGCTCTTTCTGCTTGGAGAAGAAGGAACTCAGATGCAAAGTCACTTTTGCAGTGGCAACAAATCTTAAGAAACAGGAAACTTGGGAGAAAAACACCAGGAAAATACAGAGGCTTTCCCTGAATGTTTTCTGCTTTTATAAAATGGAGTTATGAAGAGAAAGAAACCTACAAACTCTGTTAAAGATCATAAGCTGAACTGTGACAGTGTTTTTTCTGTGACACTTCAATTTCCTCGCACATTGGCTATATTGACTTATCTTTAACTGATATGCTGCTGTTAGCTGGTCCACACGTCCTGCAGCTGTCGAAGAGGGTTGCTTGCTGTCCTTCACCCTAGGACGCTTCCCTCCTACAGGCAGTGTAAGTCCCTTGATATTGACAGCTCGGTATTGGTGATATTAGTACCTTTTCTCCCTCTCAACTTTAAAGCTGGATAAACTAAACAAAATCTTCATTCACAGCTCCTTTACCAGGCTTCAACTTGCTTTGTAACACAGTAGAGAGCTGAAAGCATAAAGAAGCTAGGATCTGAAAACACGGCACTATCTAACCAAGCACTCCTGCATGGAAAGAGCCAATACAGGTAGAATGTGTGGATGTGTATAGAGAGGTAGCAGGGGCAAATGCAATGAATCAGAAGATGCCAACAGCATTAAGAAACCCTTGGTGGGACAGCTGGTGGTTGTGGTGAGCAAGTGGAACACAACACGGTGAGGGCACTGGTGACAGAAAGGCAATTGTGACAGCACTCACGGCCCATTCCTAAATCCCGTCTTTTTGTTCTGAGAAGAACCCACAATCTGTCGCATCTCAGGCCACTCACACTGCAGGGGAGAGAAGGAAGTGTGTAGCTCTGTGTGAGCTGAAAGCCAGAGTGTGTTCTGCACACCTCAGTCTCCCCGCCTGCCCCTGCGTCAGGTGGCTGTCGGCAATCACGAGGGCTGAGCAATCCATAGGGAAAGCTATTAGCAAGCTCAATACTGAGTATGCACTCAGACTGAAAATGTTACTCACATGTGACGAACATGTGATTGTACCAATGTACTTTAGTTCTCAAAATAGTAGGAAAATTACTTCATTAATTGCAGGAAGAGTGCTTGCATTCCTCTTTGCAAAAAAATGAGAAGTACTATGCCCCAAACAATTTTTTAAAAAATAAATGAATGGAGCCCATAGTCCTAAAAATAGACTGAACTCTCCAACCCTCTGAGCTGGCTCCTAGAGATGCTGCTGGGCATCCCTGGGGCTGAGAGAGAGCACAAGCAGATAGTGAGGCAGGGAGGTGGTGGTTAGAGCCAGCGCTGTGTCCTTCTCCTGCACCCACAGCCTGCATATCCTTACCTGCCCCATACCCCAGTGGCATCAGTGAAACACTTTTATGGCTAGAAATAAGCATTCACATTATTCTGAAAGTTAAAAAAGACAGCAAAGGGAAAAAAAGCATGCATAATGTAAGGTTTCAGAAGCTTCTATTTTACTAATTGATTTTGCAGTGTCTCTCAAAGAAGAAAACATTTTTTTCTGAAGATACATGATTGGCCTGGAAGTAGAACCTTTAGCAGAAACTGGCTAAACAGCATATTTACAAACCTTCTGGAGAGGCAGTAAAGGCCATTTAGAAGTGCAATTACATTACAAGGCAAAGGTAGGGTTTTTATATACAAAAATTTGTTTTTGTAAACAATTGTTATTATAAACAATTTCCCCTTTCCCTCTCAAGTGAGAATCTTACTTATGCAATAAATATTTTTGCACTTTGATCAATGTGCAAGATTTTAATTAAGGACATTATATCCATGACACACAATGAAAATGAACACATCCATATGGAGTATATATAGAATATAGATGCTAATATGGCAATAATATAGTACCCATAATGTAAGCCATTACCATTGTGCAAGAAATCATAAAAAATACACACATAGGAAGAAATAGTCTCAAGTCCTGGCAAATTTACCTCCAGGCCTCTAAGGTTTAAAGAACCAGCAGATATACTCTTTGGACAAATTGGGGGTAAAGAGGGAACTATGTATTACTAAGGACTTCTTGTAGTTCAGTCAATACAGAGATCTAGCTAATTTTGAGTGTCTCAAATAATATTTATATCTTGTACATGTAATACATAAATGGATTGATTGTTCCATAGTGTGTACACTTGGTTTTCCTAACTACTATAATTCCAAACTGTCAGAGTGAAAAGAAAGCATGGCACAGTCTGCAACTGCACCCCACAAGCTGGGGGACTGTGGGGGCAGGCAAGGCGTGTCTTTGCAGAAGATACTCCACCTATATGTGGTCGCATTTCCTGATTTGAAATATTAAAATGTTGAAAAGAGGATGAAATAGTGCAAGAGTGAACTATCCGTAAACCTATTTCTGTATCAAAGAAAGCCTATGAAGCAAAAAGTAAACACTGTAAGAAAAGGATATAGCAACAGGATTAGAACACAAACAATGAGAATGCTGCACTGTAAACTAATTATTAACTACAACAAGCTGAAAATAAACTGTTTCCTTTTTGCCATGTTCACTTTAATCTTCTGAGAGGCAGGAAGGGGGAAGACAGGAGGAGACAGCAGTTTCAGACTTGTGGAGTTTATCAAATCCCAGATCGGATGATTAGAGTGAAGCTAAAATGAAAACATCCTCTCTCCCCACCTCCCTCCCCCTCCAGAAAGGAAGCACAGCCTTTAGGACCAATCTGCACTATTTGTTTGCTGCTCTTTAAAGGATTACTCTGGAGAGCATTTTTCTTAAGCTGTTTTTATCTCTTTCTGGAAGTTTCAAAATAAACAAGAGTACTAGAAATAGAAGAACAAAAAACTTGACTTTCTGGTTTATTTTTTTTCTAGGGAGACAAGTAAAGCAAATAAATGAGGTCCTTCCCTGTCACACAAGACAAAACGGAAGGAAATATAAACTTTAAATCTGAGAAGCATCTTTGCCAAACCTAGGAAAAATCACCAATGGGCTGAGGGTGGGGAAAAGTGGAGAGGGAAGAGAAAAAAGAGAAGGGTATCCCTCATACTACTTAGTTGATTATTTATTTACTTACTTTAATGATGAGATTTCATGTTGTTGGTTTCTAAACTCAGGAAATAAATAAATAAAAGTCACTGT
This sequence comes from Pipra filicauda, assembly GCF_003945595.2. NCBI lineage: Eukaryota > Metazoa > Chordata > Aves > Passeriformes > Pipridae > Pipra > Pipra filicauda. The sequence continues at coordinate 3,402,981 of NW_024104283.1, forward strand.
ATTTTGACAGTTTACTTTCAAAAAAAAACCCCAAATAACCAACCCTGCTCTCTAAAGGCTTCCAGAAAAGTCTCTCCCATAGTGAGAAACAGGAAATTAAAAGCTCAAGACACCAGAAGTACCAATGAAGTACCAGAAGTACTAATGAAATACCAGAAGTATGGATGAAAAGATTTTGCACTGACATAATGCTTCAGCCTCAAGCCCAAGATCAAGTCTTTATACATTCACATTGCCCTTAAAAACATCAGGTTTCGCCTTAGAAAGCAAGTGTCCCAGTGTGAACCAGAATAAACACAAGGTTCATGTAATTCCAGGATTGTGCTACATTAATATAAATCTCTTTGCAATGCAAAAGCCACACAAAAGTATTTATTTTGCTGAAATATTCTATGGATTTAAAATGTAATTACTATTCAGTATAACTCTCTTACTTTTTTTATCTTTTGTTTTCCAAGATTAAGCAAATGCCTGATCAGTGGAACTAATGAAACTGGATTTCCAGCTCATTTGGGCTTGTGATGCTAAATTTACAATGAGAGTCCCTCCGAGACTGCATCCTGGTGCTCCTGGCTCTCCCATAGCCCCAGATGCCCAGTACCCAGTCACATTTGCTGTGCAAGCTCTGTTGCAGCTGCTGGCTGACTGCTCTGGGGATGCCTGGGGCACCCTGCCCCTGCTGCCCCTACATCCAGCCCATCTCCTCCCAGCAGCTAATAGACAGGAGAAATAACCAGGAAATCCAATGCTGCCCCCAAAGGCCCCTCCCTGGTTGGAGACAGCCTGCAAAGTTATAAAGACAAGGACTGGCGCACAAACACACCGAGTTAACAGCCTAACCTGCACTTCCTCAGGAAACGAGGCTAAAAAATCTGGTTTTTCTCCTGCTATGCCTCCTTCTACACTCCCAACTATGCAGCTGCAGCTTTAAAAAAGAGTAGCAGAGACATGAAAGCTTAAGGGTCTATATCCCCGAACAGCATCTGGATTTCTGCCTCAGACATGTTTCAGAAGTGTCATTGGTTTCCTTTTTAATATTGATGTTTTATTGCTGCACAAAGTCAGTCTTCACTCATAGAGCGATATATTGCTCTCATATACTCCAAGAAGATCCTTAATGAGGTTGTTCTGGTTTCTTGATATTCAGAGGCCTTCTGTTGGTATCAGCAGAAGATCAGCATATGCTCAAATGCACAGCACACAAAAAATGAAAAGTCAGCTCTCCCTATTAAAACAGAGCCACAGGACTAAAATGGACCTTGACTGACCATCTAGGCAGCTTCCCTGCTCAAGGTAGGATCAACTACACTTATGTTATTCTTTTTATTAGGCCACCTGACCCAGCTGGGGAAAAACAGATATGCTTTGGGGTTCAGAGTCCCTTCATGAGCCTGAAACGTCATCCCTGTGTCACCCTGGTCCAGCCCTCAGACATGCCAGTTGGTCTAGTAAGAGATCCCTGCCTGCAAACCCTGCCTTCCTTGCATTGCCATGGTTACAATGCTGCTATTACCATGCATGTTGAGCCTATTTTTAAAAGCCTGCAATGACAGAAGATGCTGGTTAAGGCCTTAATCTCAATAAGGTCTAAATTTACTACAATGAGTGCTTACTACTTGTACAAGTGCTATACTCTGAAAGTGAAACATGGCTGGTGAGGTGCTCTGTGTTGCCTGCATCCCAGAGAACAAAAAAAAAAAAAAGGGAAAGAGTATTTTAAAGGAGAGACCTAAAGGAGAAGAAGAAAGTAGTCCTGCCAACATTAACAGGGTGGGTTAGGTCAGCAGAAAGATGCCCTCTTGGAGCTGGCTGACAGATGGGAAGTAGAGAGGGAGTGAGGGGCTTTGGTGATAAGGATAGGTACATTATGCTGAACGATAAAGAAATCAGTAGAGGAACACATAGGGGAGGTTACATTTAAAAAATGAGGAAATGGGACAAATTCCATTTGTAAAGACATTCTGAACAGATGGAACTATAATTTGAAAAGGCTAGAGAAAATGATGTTGCAGTAATTTAAGACATCAAATGAGTGTTTAGATGTGAATTTCAACTGTGTGGTCTGGATTTCAACTGTGTGATCTGGATAACACAGGGCATTTATTAAGAGACAGTATGCAGCAAGAATCTGCTGATCTCAGAGTCAAGACAGAGAGAACTGAGAGATGGACAGATCTTGGCCTGGCTGAGGGACACTGGTGTTGTCCATGGCAACAGAGGCGTGAGATAGTGGAGAGCTGCAGGTGGAGAGAGGAAGGGATGTATCAATGGATATCTGTTTAGTCATGTTGAATGAGACTTGATGGCTTGGTATCTACAAAGAAGTGAAGAAAGACTGATTGAGGTTCTAGGTTAGACGAGGAGAGAGAGGACTAGTTTTATGTTCCAGTCTTAACAATCTTATATATCTACATACCTATGACTCATGATTTTATATATATATTTCCATAAATACATATTTGCATACATACATGTAATAGCTCTGTCTATGGCACTCTGTCTATGGTAATCAGAGATAAAGTTATAGTCAGAAGAACAGGAGAAGAGAAAGAACACAGCCCTGCACTCCCTGACAAAAAATGAAGTGGAAAAAGGCCTTTCTCCTTTCTTTTTCTTAGTATGACTGGTTACAAAGCACATAGTAGCAAAATGCTTTCCTGTTAACCCCCTGGAAAGTTTAAGCAGTCAAAAAAAATTTAGCAATTGTTGTAACCAGCACTGCATCGTGCAGCTCAACAAATCTGTCCGCATTCGGAGGGCAGGTGTCCCACGCACTCACGCTGGCACACACCTCACAGGACGTGGGAGCAGCTACTGGCCCTGTCAGCAGTGGCTTATCTGATACAACTCCCTTCACAGTACTGGAGATGTGTATTTTGGTCCAGTGATGGATGCGTGTGTAGCCATGTATCAAATTTGTCAGCATGCTGAGTGCTGGAAACAAATGGCACTTTCAGAGCAGTGCATCTGGGTCACTGCCTGCTCTTGCTGTGCTTGTGAGGACTGCGGGGAAAAAGAGTGGAGCGGGGAGAAGCAGGCTGCAGATTTGAGGAGCTGTGCTGGCAGGTATTATCTAGGCCACTGTTTGTAAACTGGATACTCTCACCCTGGAACAACAAAAGCGGATTTTTGGTACTGTAAGGGTAAGTCTTTTGCACCCCATTGTGATGAAGTGACAGTGGTTTATTTTCTCCCTACTCTCAGTTTTCCAGGTATAACCAGGATAATAAAAGCACATTCAACCTTCCTCCCATCTCTAGTAAAATAGACCATAAATTGCTGAGAAATAACACACAGAAAGCACTCACAGGCTCCACTTTTTAGTGCTGTAACTACTTTGGAATTGTGCATTTAGGAAATGTCACATTTGGTTTTGACCTAGAATCGAGTTCACTCTGCCTCAGTGAAACACAAGATGCACCATTCATGTGATGCCTGGAGTGCAGCCTCCAGCTGCAGAATGTGGGTTACCAGAAGCAGGAGACATCTGAGAAGGAGCATTCAGAACAGCACGTGTGCCGCTTTCAGCCACAAACACATTTGATTATGAACTCTACAAAATATGTGAATGGTACAGGCTGATGGTACAATCTCTGAAAGTACATATCCATAACAATCCTATGGAGAAAAAGAGGGATGCACGCCTGAGAGTTACAAAGAGATAAGACTTTTTTTTTCTTTTTGAGTATTCAAACCAGCTAATTTCTCCTCCAAAAACCGTTGCACAATCTGTGAGCCACTGCAAGGGCAAGTGGAGAAGATTTCAACAGCAAACACCATCATCAGCTAATCAATGGCAAATTGTCAATAGAATTTGGGACCACGACAGTCCCACAAAGCCATTGGCACTGCAGCTGACAGTCTATGCAGAAATGCCACCTGCCATGTCAACATGCCCTACTCCCTTCACACTGCAGTATTCACCTTGGATGACAGACAATGTGTTTGGTCTGCTTCCTCTCCCCATGTTACACATGCTCATCCACTGCTTACTCCACTTTTAACTCACCTATGCAGACATAGAGCTATAGCAAGCTATAGCGAGCACACTTCATGCATGAAAGGGTATCAAGAAAGGGAATTGTATTTGACCTTGTCATACATGTGTATGGGGAGGGAAGTCTTCACAAGTAGTCTCCACAAGCAGACAGATGCATTTTAAAAAAGGACAAAAAGCAGGAGTGCATGCTTCTTCATAAACATGTGTGTTTTATCAACTGCCTGAACACCAAAGCATTTCCCTTTTCCAGGCAGACACCTCTGGGTCACATCTTTCAGCTCTGTTAAAATTTCAACACCTTTCCACTTCATGTGAAGAGGGGAAAGAGACATGGACTGAGAGCATCAGATAGTCAAATGCAGAAACACATTTAAACAGAAACAGGAAAATCTTCTCCCTAGGAGAGGACTTCCAGTACTAGGACTATGTCAAAGGAAGAAAATAAAAAGCTGCAGAGCAACAGATGAATATCATACAACTGGGATCATTTACGTCTAGAGCTTATAGCAGTAACAGAAGACATTTTCCTCCTGGGCAAGTTCTTTCTCACTCTAGGATTCACAGCGGAGCAATTACAAGCTTCCTAAAAGCCCTGCAATGCTTTCAAGGCTTGCAGTAGCTACAGCTTCTGACCCAGACTGACTGCAAGCATTAGAGAGCAGAGCAGTAGAAAACATTGCAGCCTACTTGAAGGGTTAAACACCGATGAGTGCGGACTTCAGAGAGTCCTGCCCTACTTGCCTTAAAAATGTCCAGTGGTCCTTTTGATACCAACGATGTAAAAATTTAAAGCTGTAGCAGGCCTGTTTATGAAGGCTGACTCCCTCACTCCACCAAGAGAACAATGTTGCCCTGCAAGTGTGAGGCTTACCTCTCATTTTGTGGCGGGAAGTGCCGGCATCAGCACATACAAAGTAACAAGAGCATACAAAGCATTTTGTAGGCTTGGAACAAAACCCTATTTGTAGGATTCACTTAGTGAAAGAATTTATGTTAACAGAGCAAGCTATTTATAGCAACTCTCCATAGAAAAAAATTGCCTCTTGGTTCCTGTCCTCATGAAACACAGCTTTCTAAGCAGAGAAACCCTCTCTTTACTCTGAAAGCATGGGTGAAGGGGGGCATCGAGAAAGGGAAGGTGCTCCCCGACATACACCCTGCTGGTTCCAGTTATACTGGAGATAAGGTCTTCCTGTGCCGTTAGCACAAAAGGGGACTCATGGTTTGAGTCGAAGCACAGTCGCAGCACCCTTCCCCAGCCCCCTTGGCTGGACAGTCGTGGTGAGAGAGCTGCCTATGCCATGGCCTATTGCTCACAGCTCCAAGCTGTGCCTGTCCTTGGTGACGGATGCACAGAATGGAGCAGGACTGCTCTTTCCCAGGTTCCTCATGCCCCACATGTTTAATTACAGGCTCTTAGGTAACATTAATCCAAATATATCTAAGGAAGACTACAATTCCTTGAAACAAGTAGAGGGACAAACCAGGACAGAGAGATGCCAGTCTCTCCCCAGCCAGCCCTTCAGAATATCCCAAACCAGAGTAAGTGCACATATTCTCACCTTTCATACATTCTCTGAAACAAAAGTATACATACTTTAATTCTGATCACACACAGCCAGCCAGCTAGAAACTCACATTCTTGTATACACACCTCATCATGTTAGCAAAATCATCACACAAAATCTCACCTATTTGTTACAAATGACCCAGATCCACAGTCTGCTTACTATCCAAGCTTAATTAATTATTTCTGCAAGTTTGCTCAGGCGAGGAGCTGAGCAAACTGCAGGCACATGACTGCACCCTCAGCAAGTTTGCCAACAACACCAAGCTGAGTGATGCAGTCGACACACTGGAGGAAAGGGATGCCACCCAGAGAGATCTGGACAGGCTTGAAGGTGGGACTGTGCAAACCTCATGAAGTTCAACAAGGCCAAGTGCAAGACCTTACACCTGAGTTGGGGCAATCCCAAGAGAAAATACAGACTAGAAGGAGAATGGATTGAGAGCAGCCTGGAGGAGGAGGACTTGGAAGTGTTGGTGGATGAGAAGCTCAACATGGCCCAGCAACATGTGCTCGCAGCCCAGAAAGCCAACCATGTCCTGAGCTGCATCAAAAGCAGTGTGACCAGCAGGTCGAGAGAGGTGATTCTCTCCCTCTAATCTGCTCTTGTGAGACCCCACTTGGAGTACTGCATGCAGTTCTGGGGCCCTCAGCATAAGAAGGATGTGGACCTGTTGAAGCAAGTCCAGAGGAGGGCCATGAAGATGATCAGGAGGCTGGGGCACCTCTCCTATGACAACAGGCTGAGACAGCTGGGATTGTTCAGCCTGGAAAAGAGTAGGTTCCAGGAAGACCTTAAAGCAGCCTTCCAGTACCTAAAGGGGGCTACAAGAGAGCTGGAGAGGGGCTTTCTACAAAGGCATGTAGTGATAGGACAATGGGAATGGCTTTAAACTGAGAGTAGGTTTAGATGAGATATTAGGAAGAATTTCTTTATTAGGAGGGCGGTGAGGCACTGGAACAGGTTGCCCAGAGAAGCTGTGAATGCCCCATCACATCAAGCATTGAAGGTCAGGTTGGATGAGGCTCTGAGTAACCTGGTCTAATGGAAGGTGTCCCTGTCTATATCAGGAGGGTTGGAAATAGATGACCTTTAAGGTCACTTCCCATCCAAACCATTCTATGATTCTGTGAAAACAAAAAGCTGTTTTAGAAAACAAAGCAAAATGGAGCAGATTCATCGTTTCAAAGTACAAAAAAAGTAGATGAATAAATCAGAAACTAAAACATGCACATGTAGACAAACCCCCAATTTCCTCTGTTTAAGTACTTCCACAAATAAGATGCAATTTTCTACATCCATATTGGTAAGAGTTCTGTTGGTGGGCTTTTAAAACTCCAGATCAGTGCTATCTGGCCAATAAACTACAGCACAGTGTTTAGTGATTACAGTTTAGACTGACTTAGAGAAGAAGAAAAGAAAGAAAAAACCTATTTTTGATCTATGGAAACTTTTTACATTTTGGCATTATTTCAGATTAAAATCTCACTTTTCCCAGTTGGGATCCTACATATCCTCACTGTCCCCCGCCCTTTCCAAACTCTAGACAGAACACAGGCTCTCATTGCATACTCTTGTTAATAAATCTTGTCCACCAACAGCTTTGCAATAAAATCCCTCATACATGATTCCCTCATACTGCTTCTTTTCAGTATCTCACACTGACACTCTTCGTTGGTTTAAAAAAAAGGCATATCTTAAATCTAATGATTGTACCAATAATCCTAAATTAGACTAATGGGAACTCTGAACTGAAAATAAAGCTCTAAAAGCTATAAGGTATACATATATCGGTAGACTTTATTAAACTATAAATCTGTTGATTACAATCTTATTTTGTAAAGACAGAATTATCTTAAGCCAATTCGTTGCCCAACATAATAGCATTTGGTGTCTATAATGAAAATTAGATTGTATCAGGGTAAATTTGTTTATAATTTTAGATCAACAGAATTAGATAAAGTGTTCACATAGATGAAATAATGAAATGCAATAAGTTTTTCTTTCATTTTTGTGACATAGTATTTGGTACTCTCCAAGTCATAAGCAAGCAACTTGTTTCGCAGTACTTGAAATATTGTTTGAAAAGAGAAAATTCTCCCTCTGTCTTTTATGAAGGGTTAAATTAAGCTGATACATGGCATCACCTATTGTAAACATGTAGTTCCAAAGCAAATTGGAAATGCTGATGAAGAAAAACCCTGAGGTCTCCCTATCTCAGAGGCAGAGGCTGTTCTGCTGCAATTCTTCACTACCTCAGTTCAACTGATTTGCCTGTCAGTTACACTGCACTGACCGCTGAGTCTTGGAAACATGAGGATTTAAAATTAATCACTCCAAAATGTTTTGGTTTAAATTATGAAACAGTAGTGGGAGAGTGAGTGAGAGCAGGAACTTCAGAAGTTGGCTGTGTCACTCCAGAAGACCTGTCTTGAACCACGGCTTGGAGAGAAAAACAGATAGCATCCAAAGTTTTTACACCCTTGCACTCAACAGAAGTAGAAAGGTACACACACTAAAATACAAGCGATATTTTCTTGGAGTCCTTCAGACTTACAGATCATTGACTCAGAGACTTTGCACTTATTCATTGATGGCTGACCAAATCACAAACCTCCTGTACAAAAAACATCATGCAAGTTTCTACATGGCCTTTTCACCACCCCCATCTTCCTTCACAGCAATGTCTGTGTGATACAGTTGTGTTCATATCATCCCTAGGTCTTGGTCATGGTGGCATTCAGCTTCCTTCAGGAGGAAATAAATTACATTTGCTCTGCCTCAAGCCATGGTTTCTATGTATGGCCTGTTTGGGAGGATTGTGAGGAGATGAAGTGATGGTGGTGTGCAGCCAAAGCTGCTTTTAAGTTTTTGCTCTGCCCTGCTCAGCCCTTCCATAATGACTCAGTTTCTTTACAGTGGCTGGAAATCAATTGCAGAATAAGAAAGTTTTCCTTCTGGCAACCGGTATTTTTATTTCTCTCTGTCCAGTGTCATAGGCAAGGAAGGATAGGAAGGGGAAGGGAGATCCCACTAGCCTCAGCTATTTATTTAGATTTGCTACAAACATTCAGAGGTCTCAATTGCTCTGTTACCTAAACGGTAAACAGCACTCCAAGATGCACTCCAAGAAAGTATCTCCCAAGCCTACTCTGAACAACAAAAATAACTACTGCCAGCACCAACTGTCATATGTCAAAACTCAATGCTATTCTTGGAGGAGATACCGGCTCAGGAATTTTTCTTTCTTTTTTTTTTTTCTTAAAGCAAAGTAATTTCAAACCAGTCCAATCAACACATGTGATGTGCATGATGGTTTTGCCAGCCACTAATTTTCTAAATGATAATTACTGGCAGTTTATCAATCTTAACAGTTTGAGACGGGCAGTTTGACAATCTAACGGATGCTGCCGAACCAAAATACAGTTCCCACAGGCTCTCTTGTGTACTTTTTCCTTCCTGCTGGTTGGAGAATTTCAAGTGCTCAGCTGTGATCTGGCAAATCCTTATCCTGGCCCTGCACTGCTCCTCAGAGCACTGCCAGCATGGTTCCATTACATCTCCATAGCATACTCCATTAATAAAAAAAAAATATTTTTACAATGTATTAATTGTACCCCCTCTGACACATGACAGCAAATAGCTCTGGCAAACAACTGCACTTCAATGAATAAAAAGTTTGTTTGACCAAAGAGTAATCGGAGTTGCTTGGCACTGAAGATGAATACAGCAAGGCTCCAGCTGATACATCCTGCACAGACAATCCTATCAGGTCTCCTGTACTTATCTGTGTATACAAATCACAGCAAATAACCTTTCTTGAAGCTTTGGACTCTTTTAAGTTTTCTTAAAAGATTTCTGGGCAAACTGATTGCCCGAGATTTTTGGGCAAACTGAAATATTACACTCTTCAGACTGTGAATGACTGAATTTATCTACTAGCCCTTTACACTCTGTAAGCCAGTGAAGTGTCTTCACAGATGAATGTTGACAAGTTCTATTTTTTCCTTTAGCAGATACAGAATTTTTATGAAACACACATTACACAAATACCAGCAAGGAAAAAAAAAAGAAGATACCTTTTATGCTTTTTTTTCCTTTTAACCTCAAAACTGATCTTCCATACTGCACTAAAAAGCTGTAGGTCTATATCTTAGATTTTGGTGAGTTGAGGAAGCAAACCCTACAATATATTGGAAAAGGAAACCCAAGTGCTTCTACAGATGACCCCCTTGATTCCTTCTCTGCCAGGGAGCTGCCCTCCAGCTCTGAAGCCAGAGAGCACCTGTAGCAGGTCTATGCCCAGCTGGGGAATACCCCTGGGCCACTAGCACCATTGCTCAGAACGTGGCTGATACATGAGGTAAAAGCAGGACCTGTGGTCCCATGCACACCCCAGAGGCTCTCAGCAGAGACTACAGACAGGTAGCCCAGCTTCAGCCTCTTCTGCCCACCTGACAACTCCCCTCATCGTCTTTTGAGAGGAGAGACTCCCTTTTCTGGAGGGTGCTTAGAAAACAGCATGCAAAGCATCATCTTTGTCTAGTTACAAAACCCCAAACTGTGGGAGAGGAACTAAAGAGGACACACACCGGAAGGCAGGTTGATAGCAGATCAAAAATTCATGCCTGTGTAGGAACCTCAGAAGAAATTTTAACTGTGGAGAAAGAGGTATGGGGAAAAAATGTACCTCCTTCTGCCTACTAGTGTCAGAAGTTAAGTCCTTTACAGAAGGTGAAGGAAATGTGTATGTCAATGTCAGATGATGCTGCCCAGTTACTGGAGGGAATTTCCAGGACAGTGAAGTAGATATGAGGAGGAAGTTATCTCCAGAAAAAAAATCCCCACCAACGCTTCTCTCTCACACAGTGACACAAGAGCTTACCACTGATAGTTTCTGTTCTACAACCTGCACAATGCTCCCCTGGTGGGGATCAGGGCAGGAGGGCACAGCTGGCAGCAGGTGTGAAAACCAACTGGTCAAAAATGTACATGTGTTTGGGTTCTGGACACACCAAATCTAGTCTCTTCTCCTGGAGGTATGGGGAGACCTTCTACAGAGTTTCTCCACTGCTGCACACCTCATAGCCAAGACTCCAACAGCTCTATCTTAGGATATCTGTGTGCAGATGCCCTGAATACTCATAAGATAGAACCTCATCCAGCGAGAAATACCCAGACTCTGGTCAGACAACACAGGGAGACAGAGTCCCATGGGCTTGTACGAGAGCTTTGACAAGCAGTTGTCTAAATATGAACTTGCAGCATCATCTACTTCATACCACCATTTTCTTCCAAGTAAGTACTTCCTCCTGCTACAAAGCCATCACTTGCTTTTTCAGAGGAGTAAGTGGTTTCAGAGGAGGGAGCAGCTAGAACATCCCTCTGGACTACATCCCTCTGGAAGGGTGAATGCAGATGCAGGCTGTGTCTGCTACAAATCCCCTGTACAAACATGAGTGACCAGTGCTAGCAGTGGCTCTCACCTTATTGCTCTGTGGAGGCAGTTGTGACTGCATGAGGCTTTGAGAGGAAGCCTGTGTTGCTGTGGAGGCAGGCTCTAGTTTCACTTTCTCTTCCATTCAGGCTTCTGCATAATGAGTAAGGAGAACTTCACCTCAGGGTAGTAAAAAGCAGTCTAACAATTTTGTGGCTTCCCTTTAATTTGTGCACTCTGCTCTCATCTCTGCTTTTACATGGGAAGATGGTTTGTAGCTTTCTCAGCTGTGACAAACTGTGAAGACGAATGTGTCAACTGTTGTTAAAAGATTTAGGAACAAATCACAAAAATGGTATTTAGGAAACTGGTTTTTAAATCCTATTCATTATAAGTTTAAATCCTTAAGGACTGCCTTGACTTTAGCTCTACAATTTTAACAGGGTAGCCAACAGTATTTTGAATAATCACATGTTCCTTCAGGTTTGTGTTTTTACTTCCATGAAAGAGAATGTGGGAAAATAACTAGATCGTGCTTCTAATTTAACTCGAAAATGAGAAAGTCTGTGGTATACACAAGCAACTGAACATGAAGGATTTAAAACATTTTGCATTAATATTTCTGAATGCAATCTGCATTAGAAACACCCATCCAGACAGCTAAACACAGTTGCAAGCAGACATTAGATTTACACAACCATGCAAAACACAGAAGCTTTCCTTACTTGTAACCTGATTTACACGAGTGACCACACAACTCTCAGATTGTGAAACATCTGTGTCAATCTGATTTCTCTTTCCCTTTGAGCTTATCTCTTTGCCTTTCTCTGTAGCTGTGATTAGTCATGTGTGCTTGGGAGAGGAAGATTACTTGGTAACAGCAAGGTCAGTGGCTGCATTTATCTGTTTCTGTGGTCACTCTATGTTCCTCAATGCACCCAAAAATAATATCCTCTGAGCCTCACCACGTTCAGTAGACCATACAAAGAAAAGTCAGGTCATACTTGAATAGGCTTGTGCAACCAGTGGGGATGGCAACTCACTAAACAACCCCCCATCTATTTTGAGGTGGGGAGTTTAAGTGATTACCTGAGCATGGTGCCGGAGACATCATTGAACTTTCACTGAGAAAGAAAAAAAAAGAAGTTTCCTTCCTTGCAAGTGTAAAGACCTTGACAAACTGTTAGGGACCAACATTTCTTCAGGAGATAAAGGGAGCAGTGAGGAATAAAATTCATTCCCCTTCCAGAGGCTATGTGGTATCTGAGATGCCTACTGCCAATTCCCCCAGCAGTGCATTCCTAGAAAAGTAGAGAAAGAGGGAAAATAACCCAGGGCTCACCAAGGACACTAACAACTTCAGCAACACAGTGTTCTCTTACCTGTAATTTAATACGTTGGGCCAGATATCTCATGAAAGAAAAGGCCTTCCAATTTCAAAAGCTATATTGTGCTGCTCTTTCATGGGAGACTTCTGCTGACATCCAAATCCCACTGGAAGCACCTAAGCACCTCATTGTTCCTAACAGAAAATTGTCCCAAGAAGAAAAACATTCCACTAAGCACCCTAAGATCTCATAGTCCACATGTCTGCCCAGCTCTCAAAACTAATATTGAAAAAGGGCAAATAATTTGGGATTCCACACATGTGCTTTTCCTCTATTACATGAGATAATAAAAGCTCAAGGCTTCAGTTTGCAGAATTAAAAATACAACAACCCCAAAACTATTCAATCTATATATCTTGGGGAAACAGCACTTGTACAATTTAAAATTGCTTGTCTAATCTTACTCAGAGCCTCAAATGGAAACATTATGAATATCTCCTACTCCTAACAAAATCCCACTTAAAAAGTAGGATTCTACTCTGAGCTAGCAAAGTATACTCACTCATCCTATGAAGCACTTTGAGGTCTATGCAAATAAGGATTATACAAAACTGCTCTAAAAAATCAAAGACGTAGACTTCTAAATGACAGTTATTATTTTAATTTTTTAAAAAGTGATTAGTTATCCTAGGCATACAACTTAGCATTTGGATGAGGCTAGATTTTTCCAGGCAGTTTCCTCAAACAGCCCAAAAAAGCATAAGTCACTTTGTGGCAGCACCACCTTCGGTTGCCCGATAAACAGTTAGAGATCAAAATTATAAGCATCCTTACTTCTTAGGAAGCCTGGTATGGGGAGAGGTAGCTGGAGAAGAATGAAATCTTAAACCCTCATCTGAACATCCCACAAGACACACATTCTTACAATCAAAGTAAGAACCTAATATGCTCTCAGATTAATTACACACTGTTATGTGTCCCTAGCAATGCCCTAGTTGGCAAGCCTCTCAATGCATATCTCAAGTATGGGACAGTGATCTGGGCTGCCAAGGCACTGCACACCAGATAGCCCTCTTCCTTCACACCTGAGCAGGAGATTCTTGAGCAGCGCCGCAAAAAGCACCACTGTGCAGAAGGATAGCCAGAAACACGGAGGAATCATCTCTTTTTCCTCAAGGCACATGATTCTCAAGATGGTTACTGTTATTGCACCACCAGTTATAAGCTCCTACACAGGAGGTTAACGGCAGCTACCTCCCTTCACACTTACTACTGAGAAACATTTCACAGAAACAGATAATCTTTACTATTTATTCACCAGTTCCTTTTACAGTTTAAAAATCAGTAGGCAGTATTAACTCTTATCTCCAGATTTGTCTTCACACAGTCATTCTCTTCAGCAATTCGATTATTTTCTTGTAGGAAATCACTCTCATTTCCATCATCTCTTGCTCTGCAGTCGCTCCAGAAGAAGACAAAGATATATGATTAATTTAGATATTGGTCATGTGCCATGAGATCAGAGTTTTTATTTCAATGCTTCCTCTTTAACTCTACCTCTCCAAATCCACTATGACGTGCAGTTACCGTGACTTACTCAACAGTCAGTAGGAGAGTTGTGCGTAGAATGGTAGCTCTACAGAAATGATCACAGAATCTGCTGAGTTGGAAGGGACCCACAAGGATCATTGAGTCCAATCCTTAGCTTTAGGATTTTCTGCAGGAAATAAGTCATCTGCCTGTATCTGAAACAGTGTTACAGTTACACCAATGGATAGCCAAGAGGCAACTCTGCACAAGTGACATGTGTGGGAAGGAGACCGTTCAGTGTTTGGAAGCGGTCACAGAGTGACACCTCATAGATCAGTCTCTCACTTGAGCAGACAAGAGTTACAGTAAATGCCACCACACCGGAAGGAGCATCTTTAAGCATGAGTCAGTATTACCCAGAATATTACTACTTCAACACACCAGCTGGACTTCACAGGATCGAACATCCTGATGGTAGCTTCAATTTAACAGTTAATATAGGCCCATGAAAAAACATATTCACTACCAGTTCTACCAAATTACGTGTTATTTTCAGGTAGGGACAAGACCTAGGTTACTGTAACATCTCTGTGTTGAGTGTCTGCTAAGGAAGTACCACAGGATTCTTCAGAAGTTGGTTAATTATTAATAAGTTCATGTAATACATGCTGCAGTCATTTATTTTCAAGATGGAAAATACACAAGGAATCTTCTCATGAATAAAATTTTTGGTGCCTTTCTTTTTTTTAAACTTACTCTATTGGATACTGCTCTCTAAGTTTTTACGCAACCTTTATTGAACTTAAAAGCAGTGAAGTAAATGGAAAAGTGCATTCATGATCTGGTGTTTTAAGGAAAGAACATATTAGGATGTGTAGAACTGTCAATATCAGAGCGAAAAACAGGGGTAAATTCAGGCTAACTTCATATTTGCTTCTTTTTTCCTAGCTCCAAATGAGGTTAGGAAACAGGAGACTTCTTCAGCTGCCGATTCATGCAGGAATAAAAATGGAACACTATTTGGGAAAAAAAATCCCAATCAGCTGTACTTTCGATTTGGAGAGGACCTCCAACGGAAGCAGGTGGAAACCCAAGGGAGGCTGTGACCCCGTGAAAGCCCAGACTGGAGCAGGTTTGCTGGTAGGACTTGTGACCCTGTAGGGAACCCATGCTGGAACAGCCTGTTCCTGAAGGACTGCACCCTGTGGAAGGGACCCACACTGGAGCAGTTTATGAAGAAACATAGCCCATGGGAAGGACTCATGTTGGAGAAGCTCATGGAGAACTGTCTCCTGTGGGAGGAACCCCACACTGGAGCAGAGGAAGACCGTGAGGAGTCCTCCCACTGAGAAGGAAGGAGCAGCAGAGACAACATGTGAAGAACTGACCACACACCCCATTCCTCATCCACCCTAGGCTGCTGGGTGGAGGACATAGAGTAAATTGGGAGTAAAGTTAAGCTGGGAAGAAGGGGTGGGGAAGGGTGCTGGGAGGGTTTTAAGATTTAGTTTTAATTTCTCGTTATACTACTCTCCTTTGATAGGTAATAAATTAAACTAATTTTCCCCAAGTTAAGTCATTTTGTTTGTCATGATAACTGCTGAGTGATTTCTTCCTGTCCTTATCTTGCCCCATGAACTTTTTGTTATATTCTCAGTCCCTTGTCCAGCTGAGGAGGGGAGTGATAGAGTGGCTTGGTGGGCACCTGGCATCCAGCCAGCGTCAACCCACCATAGCTCCTCACTCATCAATAACATTAGACCTGTCAGAAAGAAGTATATAGCTGTGATTCTGCGTGGTTTATCTATTTGAAAGAATTAGGTCTCTGACTTGCATTGAAAAGACTTCCTGACTTGGCAATCTGAGGTATTTGGAGACTGTGTCAGTAATTCAAATACACGAATCAGGCCATTTCCTTCCTTATACCAGCTGTCCAAAAGGTTTTGTGAAAGGGATACTTGCTTTTTCCCAAAGCATCCAATAATACAGAGAAGACATACAGCAATACAGATATTTTGTACAGAGTGCAAACATGAAGGAGAAACAGGAAGGGAAGAAGAGAAAACCAGACAGATTTGAGATTCAAGAGAGCTCTCCACAGAAAGCTAGTTTTTATGGCATATAGGTTGAAGAAATTATCTTCCTTAGTTTGCATTACAGCAGCACAGTAAGGCCTGACTGCAGATGATGGCCTTGTCAGTTTTCCTCTAGAACACACAGACATTAAAAATAAGAATTATAAAAGCAGATTATTTCAGCAGGTGAAGGGAGGTAGTTCTCCCCAGGCCTCAGACATGCTGAATTCACAGTCTCAATTCAGTCAGGATGAAAGCAGCACACTCTTTTGCTCTTTGGCTAGCATGAGAAAGGAGAGATGCAGAAGCAATAGTCACATTCCCTGAGCCAAGATGAGGGGACTCAAGTGACTGCCTCAAGAACAATGCTTTTGGGCTCCAGAGAGGTTATGTTAGCCACCTCTGATGCTTAGGTCACCTTATTTATGGGCTCTTAAGTGAGATTAGAAGTCATGGGAGAAAAGAGACACATTTCACCCTCAAAACTGACAGGATTTGGAGGTTTCTTAGTGAAAATAGCCTCATCACTGTTTTGCCCAATTAGCCACAAAAATAATTAAAAGCATGAATATCAGCAGTGCAGTTTCTGGAATTAGAAATCAAGACCTGCACAATTCTCAGGCCTTAAAGTCTGAATTCAAACAACTTCAGGCAGAATCTTTTGTGCATCTCTCCTAGGAGCCATTGTAATTAAGTCAGTCACTACAAGAAAGCAGATGATGAAATCTTCACATATAATATATGCAAACACATTCTTGGAAAGAAATATCAACTTTTGAACCAATTAAGTATGTGAAATTATGCTAAAAGGTACAGGAAAAGTTGATCTTGACTGAGGTAATTGCTATTTGTTCTCGATCCATAAGCCGTGAAGAGAAATTTTCAACTGAGGAGATGCTTTTGTCAGAATTTTATTTCCTGTATTTGTCACTGGGAAGTATAATAAGGCAACAGCAAAGAGAAGCTGTGGCTGAAGGGAAGTACAAGCCCTCCAGCTGCTTCATGGTGCCGCATTTTGCTGCTGGACCAGGACCAGGTATAGTAAGCAGCCAGGTTGGTCAGTCAAGGGGTCCCCATCACGGATTTACTTTTACCGCTGTGCTGAGGCTCCTGGCTCTTCTGATGTGGAGTGGGACAGAGTTCCCATTGTCATGCACAAAACTTTGAGAGTCAGAGACCTAATCGGCTAAGATCTATATTCTTCAATGTACAAAGAACAAATTGTAAACTAGGTAAAAATTCTGATCACCTTATGGACAGTACTACCAGCTCAGCACAAAAATTACTGTTTAAGGTTTCTTGCTAGTGGCATTATAGAATAGATAATGTTAGTGGTAGAATTAAAGAATATGTTGAGCTGGAAGGGACCCATCAAGATCATCTATGGGCATCAGCTTATCCCACTCCTGATACTAACCTTTCCCAAAGTGCTAATGTGGAAAAAAATATTCCCAGGGCAGTAGGTAATTTTTGTGTTTGTGCAAAGCTCTTCCTTTGGCCATCCAAGATGCCTATCAGGTTATTATTTTTCTTTTTAGGCTACATAAGATATCTTAGCATTCAAACTGATACACCTTCTCTGCACTGCTTTAGTTTGGTGTGTTAGAGTGAGAAGGTTCCTATTTGACAAGCACTGCCTTGTCGAGCTGTCACACAAATCAAGCAGTGTAGCAGGAATGACTAATGAATAAATCTCAAAAAAAGGGATGTAAAAGGATGTTTACAGATTTCCACATGGATGTGGTCTATTAGGAAAATATAACTTCCTATCTATTGAGTGTTTACTAAAAAGGCTGAGTATTAAGATAAAGTCTTTTGTGAACAGGAAATGATCCAAGAAAAATTAAACAGATACAGCAATTCACCATCAAAATGGGAGGAAACACTTTAACTGCTAAATAACTAAAAGCTCACATGGTACTAGAATACTATTTAAAATTAGGACTAAAGATTCCTCTTAGACATGCACGTCCTTAAGATCTTATATGAGATTTTATCCAGCCCTCCTTTACTTGATCAGATGGCTATATCGAACTATCCAATGGTAGTTCGACAGATTAACAACAGTAAGATTGGATACATGTTTATTTAAACACCAAACCACATGATGTGATATGTATATTTTAAAAGCCTATTCAGTTTAAGCATGATTGATGAGGTATCTACAGACACATCTACACTTCAACAAAAAAAAAGTCATTTCACCCCCACACACGAACAGAGAACTCACAGGAAATAATATGCAGTAATATTTCAAAACTAGGCTCACATCTAATGGTCAAAACACTGCTTTATTTTTTCCTGTAAAATTTTATGAAGTTGCTTTAATACAGACAACACTGAGCTTGAGGAAGAAAGATATAATCAATCAAGATTATATATTTAAACTTTCAATATCTGTTTTATGAATTATGACCTAATCTACATTTTTTTAACAACAGAATGATATGTTATGGGTGTCAATTTTAATCTAAATTCCACAGGAAAGGCACTTCCCATCTGCAGCTGAGCTCTCGGTGCACACCCAAAGGCTTCATTCGAAATCTGCTCTTCAGCAGCCAGCACTAGCACTGCACGTGTAGCCATGCTCACAGCAAACACAAAGAGCTGTTAACTATTCATGATAAAGAGAAACTAGCACATGAAAAGGGACTGAAAATGGTTCCATGCAGCCAATGGTGCTGTACTTTAGATAAGTACCCTGAATGAATACCACAGAAGGGCCTTTTTGCCAAAGAAATTGCACTGTCAATGCCTGGTTCGAATCCCACTGATTAGGGTTTTTCCATTAACTTCAGCAAGTTCCCTATCAATCTCTAGATTTTTGTTATTAAAATAGGATGACAAACAATGTAGGCTCAGCTCATAGCTGAGGCCGGCAGTTTATCACCCTGCACCATGTAACTGCCCGCACCAAATCGTCGCAGAAGGGTTTATAGCCCTCAGTGCTGTGAAGGAAGCTCAATGTAGGAGGGAAGTGTCACTGCTTCTGAACTGGATACAGAATCACAGAATAGTTATGGTTGAAAGGGACCTCTGCAGGTCATCTAGTCCAACTCATCTGCCAAGGCAGGGTCACCTAAAGCAGGTGACACAGGAACAGGTGGATTTTGAATGTCTCCATGGAGAGAGATTCCACGACCTCTCTGGGCAGCCTGTTCCAGTGCTCTGTCACCTTCAAAGTAAAGAAGTTCCTCCTCATGTTGAGGTGGAATCCGTGTTTCAGTTTACAGCCATTACATGCGAGGCAGTTGTTGATGGTGCTGCTTTGATTTTTGGCTCCTGTGATATGTTCATGCAAGCATACATTTATCATATGTGCAAGCATCATGCAGGTCTCGTTACTCAAGAAGAATATATTTTGGCCAAACTACTAAACTGAAAAATAATTGAAAAATATGCTAGAAAAATTATTTTTCATTAACAATCATTTGACAGGGCATCAGAATATTTCGTGGAAAGAAATATTCTTCTCACCATTCCACGGCTAAGTAGTGTTAAGTTTTTGGCTTCCTTACCACAACAAAGGTCGTGTGTTTTCACCAAGATAAATGTCAGCTTGACACATTACCAAAGAATTAAATTTGTGCTATCTATTTATATGGAGACAGGACATTAAAAATAATTTCAAAAAATCGGAGTTTGATTTTAGATTACTGACACTGTGAAACAGTGAAAACTAAAGAAAAGTATCTAGTTACTTTTGGGTTATTTTAAAGTAGGCTCAGTCTTAAAAGTTACACATCCAGCATGGCCAGAGACCAACAAACAATGGCAGCTCAAATGACTGATTAGATCCTGAATCCGCATATTGTAAATGATGACAGATGCAAGTTTATCTAGAAGTTTTAAATGTCACGGCCATTTGAAATTGAACTGAACACACATACAAAGATAACTACAGTCTTTACCCAGATTAATCCGGAAATATTGTTTACTATGAAGGAAGACAATGGTCTCCTTCAAACTGTCTCTGTTCTCAAATGCAGATTGTGCTAACATGACTACAAGGTAACTGTTCAATACACACTTCTGTGTAGAAGGAAATACAGTCTGCGTAGCCCAGATATCATGAACTCTTGGCCAGAAGTCCCAACCCACGGTCCCAAATGCTTTATAATAACTTGTGTCAGCTTGTGAACTCATATTAGGAGGTGTATATCGAGCGTTAGCTATCCACAAGCATACTTTTATTCTATGTTATAACTGCAGCAGAGCACAATTACCCAAGACAAAGGGAAGAACATTCATACAGCAGTTGCTGCTCAGAAACCCATGAGCTGCAGGCATACACCCCAACTAATCCCACACTTACTTGTTTTTTCCTAATGACTCCTTTCTCTTAAGTTTATAGTCCTCCCCACACTCATTTAATGGGTGCAATAAAAAAATTTTGCAAGCAATTTTTTTCTTCCATGCATGCACTGATGGCAAATATCTTAGAAGTTAATTTCTCAGTCAGAAGCGACTGAAAGGATGAAACTGTACTCATTAGAATACACAGAAAGAAAGCAATAATCCAAAGCTCCATGCATGC
Source organism: Pipra filicauda (assembly GCF_003945595.2). Lineage (NCBI taxonomy): Eukaryota > Metazoa > Chordata > Aves > Passeriformes > Pipridae > Pipra > Pipra filicauda. The sequence continues at coordinate 3,423,456 of NW_024104283.1, forward strand.
TTATCAGAGAACTATGAATTGCTCTTCATCTCACTGGTCAAATTTAAAAAGAAAATTATATTGACTCATTAGAACTCAGATTCACAAACCAACCATTTAAAAGTACTTTAAAGGTTAAAAATAATCTTTAAGACTCATACAAAGGATACTTAAACTAAAATGGGAAAACAAAAATAAAAAACTATAAAGGTTTTAATTAAACAGCTGAAGTTTTAATTTCTAGAATAAAACAGAAAACAAGTTGGAAGCATTAATAAACATCCTGCTAAATTAACATTTACCTGTCAACAACATAAATGTAATATCCAGTGCAGTTCCTCCCTAAAATGAAACAAATCAAATCCATTCACTAAAAAAACTACTATAAGCAACATTTTCTGTACTTTAAAAACTTAGGAATGTTTATGCCACACAAAAATGGGACAATCTAGAAGTCATTTTGGCAAAGGAAACGTCTCTGAAGTTGTTGCATTTCACATGCAAGTAAGCTCAGCTTAGGTTGCAGAAGGTCAAGGTTGCATTCTCAGACTTAGAGAGAAGATTAGAAAAGCAAACCAAAACAGTGAACTACTAGATTCAATTAAGAGAAATCCTCCTGGTTTGTGCAGTGAAATCTCATCAAGCCCCCAGAAGACATCATCATGCCTCCATTGACTGGTGAAGAAGTGAACAGAATTTAAATTTAATTTGGCCAAATCTAGCTCTGATTAGTGCTGCTGAAACACACAATAAACTGCCAAATTGCTTCAGTAGCCAAGATGATTCTGGCTTTCTTACTGCTGCCAGTGACAGATGTAGTGAAAGCAAACACCTTCAGCAAATACATGAGTTTGGTGGAAAACGCTGTTTCCCTTATATCAAAGCCACATAAATTTGGTCTGAAAAAATTCACTGGAGGAGGAACAGAAAAAGCTGATGCTGACACAGAGATGCTGACTAGGAGGAAGACTGGAAGCTGAGCTCCCCATCTCGCTGCCCAATGTCCTAACATGAACCACTAGGTAAATGGAGCGAATTCCAAAAAGAGGAAAACACTTGCTGGAGTTAGGCTTTTCATTTGGTTTCCCAGGACTTGAGAGTCCTGAGAAATCTCAAAAAAATACAGACTGATGAGACCAGGCTTACGAGTAAAGCCTTACAAAAAAATTGGGGGGCAGGGATGGGGGAGCACTTTCTCCAACATCCAGCACTACACTAGACAACCATATCTCTTGTTCACTTTACAAACTAGTCATCAGCATTGCACTAGTGTTTTCCTTCACAACTACAGTTTCATCTGCTACTGCAAGCTCCACCAGCAGTTTGCACCTTGCACAGAGCGAGGTGAGCTTCCCTTCCGCATCAAGATACCAGTCCAAGCTCACTACACTATATAACCAAAAATTTTGGCTCCTGTGCCCAGCTGGCTTCGCAAGAGTGATGAGATTTAAGATTATTCACAGAAGAGAAGTAGCAGGGGCTCGTTCACCCATCTGTTTTAACATGGCTGCCTCAGCTTTACCCAGGGTTGTCACATCAGAGGACCACAGGCTTTCCCCTCTTTTCCAGTTCATCACACCCTCTGCAGATGACGAAGAGAGGAAGCCTCTCCTGTGGCTCTGGCCACACGTCTCAGCACCAGCTGAACAAAGCCATAACCACTTGCCTCATTTTAACAGGGTGAAGATCAAAGAGCTAAGCTCAAGGCAAGAGCCTGACAGCACTGAGGAGTGCATTAGCAAGGGCATCACTAGAATCTCCCTAACAATATGAAGTGTCAGAACATAGGCTTTATTCATGCACCACGAATACTACAAAACCGAGTGAAGAAAAATTCTAAATAAGCTCCCTGAGGCAACACAGTTATTGTAATACTGTTTTTTGTATTATAAACCATAGTGATACTTGTTTATAAAGTCCTCCTTTTCAAAAGTTTGAAGCCATAGTTTTACACAAAATTTTCTTTCAGCAAGTGGAAGTCTGGCAATTTTGACCTGATTTTGCTGTTTATGTGATGGCTGCAACACTGAATATCCTGATGAAAGGAATCTCAGCTGAAGCCTATATTCTCTCATTTCTGCTTCTTAGAGCTAATTCTGCAGCACTTCAGAGAGCTCCAAGACATCACTATCTCTCCACCCTATGAGACACAGTACAGATACAGCTGCTGCTTGGGATTTCAAAAATAATTAAAGGCAAGAGACAAAAAAGGAAGGATGGAAAAAAGAAAAATGTGACAGAAGCAACATGAGCCTGTTGCAAACAAATACACGGACATTCAAGTCTGTTAAAAGGTGTACCTTTTTCCACGTTACATATTTATCTTTTCTACAAGACTAATTTGATGGCATTACCTCAGAGCATTTTTATTACAAGAAAGCAACATGGTTGAAGTTCATCCATTTTGTTACAAATTTGCTATGTTTCAAAACCCTCCCAGAATGTAAAATCTTCCTATGTTTTTTAAAAATTGTGGCAGAGATAATGTCTGATTAAATTTAAATCAACAACCGTGGCTTTGCTGAAAGTAGATTTATATTTGACAGGATTAAGTTTACAACTAGTGTTTTAGCTGTTCATGATTAGTGGCAGTTCAGAAGCTTCCCCAGTTACATTAAGGAAAATGCTACCAAACAAAAAAACAGCTGCAGCAAACCTAACCAAATAAAAAAGGAAGGGAAGACAGATTACTTCACCATAGGAGGAGCTGCCCTGACTTCCTCGAAGCCGAAAACCGCCTGTTGTCCCTGTGCAGGAGCCAAAGAGGGCTCTGTTGTAGAGGTCTCACCCTCCCTGCACATCTCTGCTTTAAAGCACTCATTCATTGCAGCAGGTGGTTAGAAAGTGCCCTCAACCTGATACACACAGAAAGGTGGGGAGACAATCATAGGCATGGAAATGAAGTATCACACGGCCTGTTTTAGCTCTCTTGCCATGTCCTTCTGAACTCCATGGATAGCATATGCTGTCCATATGCTGATAAGGCCAGGGTTGCTTCTTCCCCAATGCCCTAGGACTTCTCAAAGAGGTGAGGTCCAGGACCTCTGCATGCTCCTTGTTATCCAGGTCTCGGTGAGCTGCAGCCATGCCATGGCATTTCAGACAATGAAATGCTTAAAGGGACACCCACAAACAGTCCTCTTCCACCCATGGTACACTTAGAAGACAAAACCACTTCTTACAGGAATTGCCTTTATGTCCTATAAGGAAGCTGACAGAGGTATGACAAATGATGGTCATCACCCCCCAGTCTTATCCCTCAAAGCAGAAAGTTACTTCTCAAACACTTAAGTAATCTCAAACAGAAAGCAACAACAGTAGTTAGGCTGGAGATGAAATAATTCCTGTACATATACCTACACTAATGATTAAAATATATTAACATGCATTATTTATGGATGAAATCCATAACTTATCACTGCTTCTGTCTAGAGCATTTGCAGTTTCAAAAATGCGGGAAATGCTCATGAAGTACAAGTAGTTTGTCATTTTATCAACAGCTCTCAAACCTCCAAAAATACTTCACTACATCCAGAAAAATTACAGACCACAGCCATGTTTGCCTTGTGATTACTTGAAAGCTAAATAAATCTTCTCTTTGAAGTGGAAACAAGCTTTTTGAAGGTTTTACCAAGTTTTTGGCCACAGATTTTATATATAACAGCACACATTTAAAACTTATTATACCCCAACCAAGATAATTTTTGGAAACACCCTCCTTACTTCTTGGATGGGTTTACATTTGATTCAATCACAGTAATTCTACAGCTCTCATAGTACTCAGAACTAGTCAGAAAAACAAAGAATATGGCAGAAATTTCCATTTATAGATGAGCGGTCTGCAGTTTAGTGATCTTGCAACCAAGAGTGGGAGAAGTCATTCTTTTAGTTTCATTATCACATGGCAGAAGAAATTAGAAACAGTCTCAAATTACATGACTTCTCTTTTCCTGATTTCATAGATACGTGTGTGTATATATATTCTTATCTTAAGCCTTTAGATAGCCCTCAAGTCCCCAGTCTGAAAAACTAACACTATGTTTACATCTCCAGTCCCACCTTCGCCATCAAACTTTAACTGCATTTATAACCTGTGTTTTTTTGGGGAAAATTACTTCAGGACCACAACAATCCTGAAGAAACACTGAAACCTAGGTTAACATCCCCTATAGAAATCTCATGTGAAGAGATGGTGCTTGTCAACATCTGGCAGCTGCAGAACCATCTGGGCAGGTTTGTTGCTTTGAAGTGAAGGTGGGCATCTTTGAATACCGCAGACCCTTACGGAGCTCAAACTCAAGAAGAGGTATTATGGAAATTAAGCCAAAGTAGAGGGAATAAGTTTTTCTATAAGTTAGTAGCCCGCAAGGTCAGAATAGTTAGAACTCTGAGCAATCTGATCTAGTTAAAGATGTCCCCGCTCATTGTAGGGGTTGGACTAGGTGACATTGAAAGGTCCCTTTCAACCCAAACTATTCTATGGTTCTGTGAGAAAGCAGTGGGCCAGGAATGAAGGTCCATTTTTCCATACTCTTTTATACACAGAACAGCACCTAGTGTTGCTGTACTGCTGGTAATGGTGTTAGAGGGGCTATTAAATATCACATGTAAGATTTTATTACAGTCCAATTACAAAGGAGGTAAGAAAAGATTCATTGCCTCCTCTCTATCTCCTGTGGTATTAAAAACCTTTCCCAAAGCAACACAATCTGGTTAAGTTGAAAATAGCTACTGAATTTGTTGTGCCACAGATATGACTTAGATGTAGCAACTCTGGCTTTTGTTTAATGTAGAGGAGAAAAAAAAAAAAAGGCTGTGCAATGATTCCAGCAAAAAAGGAAGAGATGACCCAAACTGGATTCTGCCATGCAAATTTAAAATCATAAATCTTGATGGAAAAAAGTAGCAATCTACTTTTGGCGGTACCTATAACTTCCCAACACATTGCTCTTCACTGCTTAGGAAACCTTTGCAACTCTGTAGACCTTTTGTGCTGAAGTTGTATGCACCGAGTTCAGGCTGAGTGTTCTGAGAAGCTGCAGCCAAAACAACCCAGTCACTTCCAAGAATGTAGCTGGGCAAAAAAGGAACCTTTTATTCTGAGAACACAGGGCATTGAAACTTGTCCCAGCGTAAATTCTTTTCACTCCCCAACTTGTGAGTACTTGAACTTGGAATCCCAAGGCAGCTCTTCCACAGTGTTTTATCTGCAGGTTTGTATATGTCACGTGAAATAAAAACATCATTCTGACTATTCTTTTGCAAAACTTTCCCATTTAAAATTAGACATGAGGGAATGGATGGCCAGTCTGCTAAATCAAGGGATAGAATTAAGACTTCTCAGTTATTTGATAAGCACAAGTTTCAACAGTGCTTACTTGCACAAAAAGATGATGTTGGGATGTTCAATACTTTCATTTCACAGATGTAACTAAGTTCAACTAAACCCCACCAAGGACTCTTATCAGACGAAGGCTGAAGAGTTATTTACTTGAAGGAGATGAGATAATATTTAAACTTCTATCAGGATCCCTGTAATTTTCTTGAGAAATTTTTATTTCTAGCCATCAAGGATACGAAGCCTGTGTATAAAATGTACTGTGTGCTACAGCGCCTTCCCTTCCATTCAAAACCACTGATTCCTACTTAATACAAAGCAGAATTAAACTGCAATCTCAGTTTAGCATTAATGGGGACAGCAAATATAGCACCATAAGATAGGGTGCCTATAACATATAACTTATCTGTCCAGAACAAGCTGGCAGAGCAGTTACGTCTTTAGCAAATCAGACTCAATATAAAAAGGATTTACTTGCGTGTGAGAACATTTGCAGTCTCTATGCAGTTTTACTTTGAATAGATTTAACATTTAACTAGTTCAACCACATTAATCCTTGAGCTCCAGACTCCTAGAAAGTATTTATCATTTTTCATTTAGCACTAAAAATGACATTTGCAGCAAGCAAAGGTGGAATTTCAAAGAACTGTATGCAAATTTTAAAACATCAGTATCTAAATAAATATGAAAACCTCCCAACTTCTGCAAAAAAAGTAAGATTCAATAGCAAAGCTACATTTTTCTCATTTATATTAGAATGAGTTTTAAGCTTTAAAAGTCAGAACTTGGAGAAGCTTTTTCTCAGACAGTAAAGCCCATCACTTTTGAAATGTCCCAATTGCAAAGGCTAAATTGCAGCAGTAATGATGAAATACTCCAGTCAGAAGGACCTCTAGATTGAAAATTTAAATGAGAAACCAACTCAGTGCAGTTACTGATAATGCAAGTTAATTAAGAGCATTTTTGAACATTTGTCCTATTTCTTCACTGTGATTTCCAGGTTTGCTAAAGAGTTTCCTATTGTGCTGCACATCACGCTCCAGGGTACAGCAATACCCTTATGCAACTCCTTTATTTGATACTTTGAATTTTAAAGTTTATCTTGAGATAAAGGCATAGAGAAATGGATTAAAGGAAAGTGTGTTTTACTGCCATTACTCTTGTTTTTCCTAACGGAGGACAGATGGGTGTTCATACAGCTAAATGCATCTCTGGTTGTTTCCCATTCCCTGTCACTGCCCCCTCCCTCTGCTGCAGGCCACAGCCTTCCAAAAAAAACCCCAAAATGTAAAAAACCCACTCCTTCCATATGTTAATCCAAGAAAGGAAAAAACTATGAAGCAATTGAGAACAAACATGAGAGCCCTACACCAATACATCCCCCACTCCAAGTTAGCTAAAAATATGCAAAAGTGTTTTGACATTTTACCATGTGCACGTATGGACGAGCAGGCAGAGAGGTTGCCACGTTTTCCTATCCTGAGTAACATGGAAAATGCCATGGCACCTGGTCTGCAGTTCTGGTTTGGGGAAGTATTAACTTCACCTTGATGTAACTTTGTCCCTCTCACAAAGGGAGACTTAGACAACAGCTCCACTATCATTTTGACTGACAAAATTTCCTCAGAAGCCAAAGCCTCCTCTCCACTTCAGATGGATGCAAGAGATGACCCTGCCTTCTGCAGTGCAGTCTGATTTTTAAAAAATAGGTCACCTATTGGTTTGTGAAACTCAGTTTATGAAACACTAAGTGTGTCTCCTATTAGCTAAATCAGACTCTCTGCCTCTATAACCCACAACTCCAGAAAACCCAGGTTCCCTCCCATTCCCCAGAGAGCTGCTGTCTTGTGGATGGCAGGAGAAAGTAGACTGTCTCCAGCTCCCCATGCAGAGAATCCTCATCCCTCTCCAGTAGGCAGCACTTCACCTGCCTGTCATTCTCTCCAATAACATGTCTTGAAAACCCTCAACAGCTTGAGCAAGTCTTATCTGACTTCTGGGCCTGAAGTTTGATATTCTTTCACTGTCCAAATCTCTTTCCTCACACTTCAATCTTTCTCTTTCTTCTTACTTTTCATTTTTTTTATTATTATTTTATTTTTTAATTTTACTCTCTCAGGCAGACACCAGAAAAATCCCTTGAACAGCAACTTTTGCTCTCCTCACCACACTGAATTTGCACCTCCCAAATAAAAATTCTCATATTTTCTCCCACCAGTTGAGACTTATGCTGTCAACCCTCCTAACCCTCTTAATCAAGTGTATTTGTCACTAAACTTGCAAGAACGACATATGTGCTTGATAAAGCAAAGGTATGTGAAAGAAAGTTGCAAAACAGATTTATCAATTAAACAAGACATTAACCTACCTCTCACTTCCCTCTCCCCAGTTCAATCCCTCTCCTAGCCCTCATATCTTCCTTCTGCCTGCAGCCACCTCCATGCCTGCTGTTCTCAGCTGTTGTGTCCTCAGCTTGATTCAGCATTTCCACATTTCAGCATCTTCACCCCTTTCTCTCACCAGCCTCATGCTCAGACTTAGACAATGCAAAAACCATTATGTCTTTAGGAACAACATGGGTTAAATAAAAAAGCTCTGCCCTGCCACATTCCAAGCAAGTGCAGTCTGAAATACCAAAATGCATATTATATATGCACTTTTTAAAATGCATATTATATGCACATTATAATAACACAACCATGCAGCTTTCCTGTCCATGAATTTACAGCCTCTCCAGTGTTTTTTCTAAAAAATTCATTTGACTTCTGGGATTCAACCCACTCTAATTTATTACATAGTACTGTGGGGTTTCACTTATTTCAAGGCTATGTTTTTTTCTTTAGCTTCAACATTTCTGCTTTCTGTAGATGCTCTCCTGTCCTGGCTGTATGTTCTATCTCCACCACATCTGCCCTTGAACCTTTCCCAACCTTTACTAATAGAACCCCAAAAATCAACAAACCCACAATGAAAAAAAACAATAAACCCACCTATATTCTCTTCCTCACCTCACCCACATTCTGACAGACACCTGCTCAAACTCCCAAGCTTGCTTGTGATCTGCTGCCTGCACATTCTGGTTGAGAGCCCTTCCAGGCAGCTCTGCATCCTTGAGCTCCCTGTCACACACAACAGGGGATAAAAAAACCCCAAGCAAAATAACCAGCCCACCTGAACATTGTTGCTCTTTCTCCTGAAAAAACGGGCTATACTCTCCCCTAATGGAGAAACAAGCTTTATTTCCAAACAAATAATCAGCCTCCACTGAGAATGGGAGGAAAGCAGCACGAAAAAGAAATATTGCAAACACACCATTTCTAGTAAGGCTTTGTCAATGGATCTTCATTTCTTTGCTCCTTGCAAAGCCTATAATACCAACCCACTTAAATGTTATTTTATTTGCAAGAAACAGCACTTTCTTCCTCACCATCAATTTACTGACTTCAGCACGTTAACAGGGGGGCTCACAATCCCTTTATTGTCCACTTTATTAGCAAGTATAAAGGCTTTCACTAACTACTTGAGCTTTCCATGAGCTCTAAAGATCAGGAGATATACTCCTAAAATACAATTTCATTGCAAGTAAGCACAGAAAGAATAAAGTAGAACCAGAACCTGCAAGTACTGGTTATTTCAAGGCTTGTGACTGGTGCTAAGATCCCTCACTTTGTGGATGAATACTACTTTTTCTTTAAAGACTGAACAGCGCAAGCAGCATCTTCCCAGACTGTTCCACTAACACCACCTTTTTCTGAACACAAAGTAAGTCAATGTGGTTTCACTCCATTTTGTTCCCTGACCTCTCCAGAAGAGTAGCAGTTGGACACTCCAACTAGCCCAGGTTGCAGCACTTTTTTGGGAGTGGAAACTACACTGGTATCACAGACCAGTGGATTAGTGGGGGAGAGGGCAAGGAAAAACATTTACAGATAAATTAAAATCCTTTTTTTTTCATCCTTCTTATCTTTAAAAGTAATTGAAAATCATATAGGCATGGCATTTCCTACACCTAGCATGTTTTCACAGTGTTTTTGTGATACAGATGCTTTGGTCACACAGCAGTACAATATGTACTATTGTAAGCTTGCTTAAAAACACCTTTCCTGGACTCTGAAGCAAATAGACTAGAGTTCTATTTCAGAAATTTTTTTATTGAATAATTTTTCCTTCATATGCTGTTTTAACAGATGAGTGCCTCCAAAATGAATCACGAAATGATTACTTCTCCACAAACACATAGTACTGCTGTGTAGTAAAATTTGTCAGCACAGAATACTAGCAATCTTAAATAAAATCAAGTAAAAAGACAAAATAAGACCAAAGGACTGTATGGTCCATTTGGGAAACGCTTTCTGCAGCTGGAGCTAGAGAAGCTCCCTGCAGCGCTAACATCTGCACAGGCCAGAGGAAAATTTATTTCTCTCTCTCCCCAGAAAGAAACAGAGACAGAGGGAAAAGAGGAAATGGCAGATGTCAGGTAATCTCTACTTTACACAGACAGACAAAATGACAGTGGAAAAGACCAAAGACCACTGTCTTCTGGAGACCACAGGAAACCAGTCAGAGGAGGTGTCCCTTCCAGATCAGTAAGTTAAGTGTACACTCTGGTAGGTTGTGTCATGAAATACCAATGGATTTTTCTTAAAGTTACAATCACAAGCAGCATTACATTTTGCAGATCCTCTTACTACTTCTATGTTAAAAAATATTATTATAGTCTTAAATAAATATTTAAGACTAGAAGCAACAATAAAAGACCTGTTTGCTATACATATAGCACTTCTGATCTGGTTTACTTTGCGTCATTAAGTCCAAGGAAGAAAACCTCTCACAGACACAAGTGAGGGGGTGTTGGGGGTATTTTTTCTGTTTAAGGAAGCAAAAACAAAATAGCAAATCCATGTTCCATCAAAGAGCTTTCAGGTAACCTTTTCTCAGAGCACAGTATAAATGTTTACCCACTTTTCTCAAAATGTCATCTGCATGGTGTGGGGGATGCACTGTATGGGCACTGAACCAGCTTTTACTAATAAAATAATGTTATGGGCACAGGATGTGGTTGCGTTTTTCTCTTTTCTTTAGACTCAAAATGTTTCATCAAGTGTCTAAATACTACTGTCAACGGGCTTTTTGGGATTTTCTTTTTTATTATAATTCATAAGCAGCTTATACAAGCACACCAGGGATTATACGAATCAAGTGTTATTTTGTGGCTTTAAAAATATCTTTACTTCAAATAAAACTCAATCGCCAAACAAGATCTCCTCACCCCTGGCCTCCTTGAACAATGCTCTCCCCTTTCCTTTTAAAAGCCAAGGTGGCAGTAACAAAAAAGAAAACAAAACAGAAGAAAGAAAAAAACAACAACTTCCAATAACTATCTGACAGCTTATCAAACCCACCATGTTCAATGTTAAAAGTCGTTATAACACCGAAACTAGAAATTTTTAAAAAACACAAGAACATAACTTGTTGATTCTATTTATATTTTTTTTTCTGATTGACACACTGCCAGCTGTTCAATGATTGCTTTAAGGTCTTCTATTTCCTTCCACTCTATCAGCAAAAACAACAAAAAATTTCAGTTCACAGTTAACAAAGGATTCATTTACAATCACCTCATTTAGCAGGTAAAAGTTATACGTAGTTTCTTCCTTGCATGTCTTCTGTTCATCCTATAATCTCACTTGCCGGCACAAGTGCACCTCATAATATCTTATCACCCCATTGCAAGCACTGTAGAAATTTATATATATCCCTGAAGTCTCTTGCTGAGAGTCAGAAAAGGACAGATTGATGAGTTTGTGCTTTGATGTGCAGGGAGCCCAGACGGTTTTCGGAAGTGTTTTACCTCTTATTTTTAAACAGAAGACAGACTAGGTTATAAAGTTAACAGAAATTAACCTGAGAGCATCAGCCGTCAGATGAGATGAGGGAAGTGAGATCATAGGACTGGAGCCCTTCGCAGGAATGCATGGAAAGAGGTGGTGATGGTTAATAAGACTGTGCTGGTAAGTGCTAAAAGTCAGGTTCTCAATTTCCCCAACACCTTTCAAATATAATTAGCTTTAAAATAAAACAGAGTAACAGTGCTGACAGACACGAGATTGCTTGTTTATGTTCTGACTCTGCTTTGTATTACCCGTAAAGGACAGTAAGGTTTAATATATATCCATTAAAGAGCTGCTTCACATTCTTTAACCAAAGAGTTCTTAGCATGGTACAGGCTGAACTCCTTATTATTAGTGTTTAATAAAAAAAAAGAAACAAAACCACTCCAGTCACCCCAAAACAGAGCCAGATAATTAGAAAAACAGAAGTCAGAGTTGTAAGCTCCTCCAGGCTTCTTTGCAGTACAAGCCACGCTGTCCCTAACCCACTGGGATGCCTCAGAAAGCCAACCTGTGGCACAGACCACTCCCCCCCCCCTCACACACATGTACAACACCCTCCCACCCACAGGAACAGAGCCTGTGAACGCCTACAGCCCCCAACAGCACCAAATTTCCATTCTGCGTTGTGTCTCTGGTTTCTCATTCTCACAGAGGCTGGTTTGTCATCTTTGCCACAAGCACAGCAGGCAACAGCAAATTAGTGTGGTTCACATGTGCTGACTTGCAACACCATTTCGCGGTGAGACCTCTCCGGATATTGAGTGTGCTGCTTCATACCTGAACAACACAAAGCTTCACACCTCAGCTTTCGCTCTCTCTCATCTCACTGCAAATTCATATTAAAAGACCAATTACATGCATTTGCATGATAAAAATATTACAGTTATGTATGAAATTATGCACACAAATGCTAGACTTTCCAGGGCTGCTACTGGTTGTGCTGCTTGCATTTGCCTGCCCTCCCCCAGCCTGCCCATGACTTCACTGTGATGTAGTTCTTAATTACATGGTCACACGAAAAGTTCCCCATATGAGCACAGTATCCCCTTCAGTGCCTAAAATGGCTGGTCCTTATTCAACGTGGACATCTAATACCTTTTTTTTTTGTTTTTGACATTCACTGTCATTTCACAGAATTCTCTTCCCAGCCTGCTCCAGAAACACAACCAGTTCACTCACGGGTCCCTGCACCACTCAGTGCACAAGTTTTCCCTCACAAAGCATGCATTTTTTTATAGCATCCTGAGACACCAGGAGTACTATTGGTACTTGATGACAAAGAGAAGATAAATTCAAAAGTGTTCTTTATTTAGGTGCCCAGTTTGAGACAACCAAGGCCTGACTATTCAGTACCCCCACAGCAATGAGTCCATTGACTTCCTTTGCAGTTGCACGTACTTGACACTTCTCCAGTCGCTCCACAGTCTACTGGCGGGGCTACGCAGCAAAATAAGTCACTTCTCATAACGATGTGTGCTTAAGTGGAGTTTCTTTCCCAGATGCCTAGCAGACCCTTGCCTTTTCCTTCCTTTAAACTTCCCCACCTCTTTCACATGGCACTTCCCAGCTCCTGCAACAGATGAAGCTGTGATTCGGCAGGAGCCAATCTCTCCTGTTACTGTCTCAGTTTGCTCCATAGTGCACTGTAGGAAACAGGGATCCTGTCAGATGAAAAACCCAAGATCATATCATGCAACTAAAACCCAAACTGTAATACACACATTAATGCTGCAAGCACTTGAGCATCCTTGACATCAGGAAAAAAAATCACGGAAATGTTCTTTGAAATGAAACTATTTTAAGATTGTTAGGAGCAAACCTTTCCAATCCCCTGAGAAATTCTCATCACAGGAGTGCCTGTGATTAACCAACAGGCTGATGCAGTCTCTCCTTTTTAAGCTCAGAGAGAAATTGGAAACTTCATGCTGTTTTTGCCACTGTGCTAACCACAATCGAGGGGGAGGACAGAGGGGTACACACCACTTCATTTATCAATAGATTTCATGGGTTGTTGCTACCAGCAGAAGGAAAGAACCCAAGCCCTCAAATCCTCAGTTCAATTAACTCCAGATTAGACATAGTGGACTCCGGAACTCATGACCTCTTGTCAACCTGCTTGAAAGTCTTTTCTCTGCTGTGGCCTACGCAGAGAGGCTAGAGGATTGGTCAGCTTGATTAAAAAGGAGAGAGAATGGGAAGGCAGCACATGAGCCGCCTTGAAAGATGAAGAAGGTTTTTACAAAGTGACAGTGCATTTTACTTGCATAAGAAACACAGGCAGGAACAGACAAGCTTTCAGGACCTGTGCCCTTTTGGTTCTCTGTTTCTCCAAGTACACAAAAGATGATAACAGAGATGCTCTGTACGAATACTGATGATGTCTGGATATTAGAAGCTCTCCAATAACTGAAGTGTAAAGAGAGCAGTAGGAGATGCCCTTCCCTTGAACCCCCCTGGAATAACCTGTGTTCCCTGTATGCTATTGTACCGTTAGGACTGCAACGACTTAAGCCCCTCCCCGTCCTAAGTTTCTACAATGCACAACTTTGTATCACTTTCCGAAGCTGTTCTCAGAAAAGCAGGATTCATAAAACCTCACTGGCATCCGCCTGCCCTTATTTCAACATGCTTGCGTGCTTTTTGGTTTAAGACCTAGCCTGAGTCAATGCTAATTTAAATACATATATGTTATGTCAGTACTGGATACAGACACTGCAAAAAGCCATGTGAGATACTTGGTAAAGATTATGGGCAGGCACTCCTCCCACTTAGCACTTATTACTGAACATTGCTCATGTACATGCTCTAACAGCAGCCAGAAAGCTCTCGGTAAGTATTTGTAACTGAACTGGCAAATAAAGACTATTCTGTGGCATACCTGTAACTTAAGAAAACCAATTGCCCTTAGAGAAGCAGTAGATTATTAGTATAGAAGTACTGACAATACTTTTGGAGTGACACATCTCCAAACATTTCACCCTCCTCTATGAGGACCACAAAAAGTCCCTCTTGAAAACCAGCACAGCTACTGCAACTGCAAGCTCCTAACTCTCTGAAGTAGCTGTGAAATGATCTCTTCTGGACATCTATTAGCAGACCCCACAAATATATAATGCAGGGAAGACAATAAAACCGAATTACTATGTGCATTATATTTTTCTTCTGGACACTTCTCCATACCAGTTTAGGTGAAGATCACTGGAAAGAAAAGAGGGATTGTGCCAGACGGGAGTATCCACAGCTAAATCTTCTGGAGTTTAGAGTGGTGCATCTGGAGCTCAGCCAGCCTACAACTTGTGGGATGCCTTTGCACTCACATGTCAGCCCAGGTACGCTAGTAACAGCGGTGGGGACAGAGGGACAGACACCTACACCCCCTTTTACCCTTTTCACCAAGAGCAGGCTCAACACCCCGGTCTGAGCAAGCTACCTAGGTGTGAGCAGCCTATGATGGGGAGACGCATCCCTTCTGCTCTCCCACAGGCTTCTGTACCTAACAGGAGGGTGAAACCAATACAAACCATGTAACTCAGAGTAACTATAAGCGTCCAGCTCAGAGTTCTGTGCAGAAGAGTGCTACTTCATCATGACTACCAGGGTGCAGCGTCCACTAGAAGGGCAGGCCCCAGAACAATAACATATAGAAAGCCAAACCAAAGTAAGCCCAAAACAAACAAACCACCCCTCCCAACTCTGTCAAGTGTTGAATAAATCTATTAAGTAGAGTCCACACATGCACAGATAAATCCCTTTCACTGTATCAGTTTAACAAAAGATAATATCAGATTAAGCCAAGGTGGCACAATTTGTCCACCTCTACTCAGTGAGAACTAATGCAGGATGCTTACCTACAAAAAATAAAAAGCGTAAAAGATAGTTAATAAAATTGACAAACCATTTGATGTTTAACAGGAAGTCCCAAGAAACACCAAATTTCTCACTCCCTAAAAATTGCAGCAATACATTTCTTCCTCTCCCCTCACTCCTTCTTCCTTCTTTTGCTCTAGTTAATAAATTTATCTTGAAGAAGTCTAGTAAAAGAAAAAAAAAAAAGCAGCATGTACCTTCATTGCTGCTGAAAACGCAGAACAAGTATGATGGGTCAGATACTCCCAGAGGAAAGGGCTGGCCATAGTCAAAACTTCTACACTAAAGCACAGAGATATAAACCTCAGCCCAGAAATGGAATGAAACATTTTGTTTGCTCCCCTTTCTGCACTTTTCAGCCCCAAATTTCTCTTATACCAAGTAGTTTCTATAACTGTCACCGAAATCAGACCAGCAAGACCTTAAAGGGATCAAGCAGACCGCTCCTGAACTTCTGGAGCACGAGAGGGATACAAATGAAACATTACTTTTAGGACATTAAAAATCAAAGGAAGAAGAGATTGAAAATTTGTTTTATGCATTTTGCATATTATCTATGTGAATTTAAGTACAGTAAGGCATTATATTACACACAAGTCAACCATTCTTCCAACAGACTTGAAGAGAAATATTACTCAGCCATAGATGCAGTCAATTCATGTCACTAAAATGCCATGACTGGCTGGTAGAGTGAGTCTGGGAGATTGCTGGGTATGCCTAGAAGGCAAACTGGCTATCAGGTTTTCAAATCCTCTATTGAGCATTGTGAGTTCAAGTGGCTTAGGTTACTTTTGCTCTATAAAAGCCCGATAAACAAGCCTACTGATAAAGATTCTGCATTAAAAAAAAAATTAAAAATTGTTACTTCAGATATCAAGTAGCTACAGTTTTAAACTTCCTACAAATAAGGGTCACAATTTAAATACCAAGTTGTAATCACCGGGCCAACAAAGTTTTGTTTCCTGCTGGTGTATCCTCCTGTTCTCCTCCTTACTTCCTAGTCAATTGTATTGTCAAGCATTCCCTTTCACCTACCCTTTTGTTCCATGTCTCCTGACACTCTAAAGAAATGAGAGAAGAGCTATGCTAGTTAAGCAAAACGTACATGCTGACTTGGTTTGGCAGCATTCAGTTGTTTGACATCCACAAGCACCAAATTCAACAGTCCCTTCAGGAGGGTTAAAAGCATAGTGTCTCTTCTGCACACCTGCCTCTCCTGAAAAAAATCAGTCATGAACATCATTCACAGTCATTTTCAAATTTACTCCAAAAGATCAAAACACTCTAAGTTTGAGGGACAAGTGAACAAACCATTTAAGGCTTATGCCTACAAGAAATCTACATTATGCAAAAATCCATGCTTTTAACACTTATTTCTTTTCTGTATTAAACCCCACACTGTACTCTTTAGTATTTTTAAATTTTGCAATATACAGTCAACTGTACTGTATGGTCCCTCACACTACAGAAACAGGAGACTTCAGGTACAGTTTCAGAAAGCCATAAAAGTGGCACAAATCTTCAAATATTCATTATGTAGACCCAAAGAATTTCTTATACTTCATATTATTAATCTTTCTTTCTTTGATAAATATTCCTCCTAAAGAATGCAAATTTGTACAAAGGAAAAAAATGAACTGGTATTAAAAATTGAAGCAAAGGAACCTAACCCACAGGTGCTAACAAGGATCTTAAAATCTATTTGGGGAATTCTGGCAACTCATCACAAATGATCTGTCGTAGGAATAAGAAAATTAGGTTAGCAGTTTCTTGTGAACATAAGGTAAAGTAAAAAAAACCCCAAACAACTAACAAAAATACTGCCAAGAAGGTTTATGCTGGTTTTTTTCAAGATTCAGCCACGGCTAACTAATAAAAATCATCATCCAGGTCTCTCTCCCTTTGAGTCAAAAAGAGGTCACATGCCTTCTTTAACATATTCTTCCACTAACCCAATAGAAAAACATGTTCAAAACCAGTTGTGTATATATACAGGCAATGGCAGGTACTCTACCTCTAGTCCAAGCATGTGACATATACTCAGATTTAAATGCACCAGCAAAGGCAGTTTCCAAAATTAAGATTTAGAGATAAAGTTATTTGAGACCTTCCCAACCAGTTTTAATACATTATATTCCTTACTTTGCCTCTTAGCAAACATGATAATCGCTTTTAAGTTGCTAAAAAGTAATTCTTGACAAAACTGACACTTGGAAATTCCTACAACAAAGAACCAGAGGGAATAAAGAGGCACCTTAAAACAGCAGTCAATATGTGATGTGCTTAGGGTCAAAACCCAAGGCACTGCTTTTCAAGTGGTGAGCCACCACATTCTTGTCAGAGAATAAAGTCACAAGATGATGAAAAAAAAAACTGACTCACATCTGTAACATAAAAGGACTGTTTCTGACATTTTCAGTTCATACATATATTGCACTCAGGCAGCCAGTGTGTTTGAACAGCCCAAGGTCAGCTATACTGGAAGGTATCTGCATCTTCAGGAGGGTATGATATTTGGCCAGGGTAGAGAGGGTGAGGTGCAGGGAGTTGGTGAGCTTGTCTGTTTGGACAGTACTGATAATGCTTCAACTATTGCAAACCAGAGAACCTCATACTGAGCAATGTTCCAGCTCTTACCACTCCTTTTATAGAGGCCTTCCCTTTAATTTGTTTTTGTTTCGTTCTTTTTTTTGCCAGAGACATTAAAAAACTATATACAAAGAAGACAGCATATTGCTTAGAAACATCTGCCAACGTTAACATAAGAAAACTGAGAATATTTTTAGGATCAGCCTCTACTACACCCATTTATGTATCAGCAATTTCAAAAGAGCATACATCAGCCACAAATCAACTCTACCAACTAGTCTTCCAGACAGGGTAATCAAAATATATATATATTAAAAATACCTGAGTCACACTGGTGGAGCCAATTTCCAACATGATTTGAATGTCTTAGATTTAATTAGAAGGTGCTGACAAGTACACACACATTTATTCCATAAGAAAAAGATATCCACCTTTGAGATCTTCAGCAGCAGCTCCCACCAGACTACCTTGGACCTCAGTGTCCAAATGAACCCATGTAACATCTCTAGCTCCATACTCTGTCCTCTTCTTCCTCTCACCCAAAACCACTGCAATATTTAAACATTTGAGGTTGGTAACGCTTGATTTCAGTCTTGCCACCATCCAAATTTTACTCAAATGAGTGGTCAGGGTCAAGACACAGGAGACTAAAGGGCTGCATTGTCTGGAGTAGGTATTGATCTCCTACACTCAGTGCTGCTGTTGCCTCATTTACTGAAGTTTCCACCAAAATAATACACGTCACACTCTTTGGAGAGGATATCTTTTGTGATCACTCGCTAACAATAACCTAAGTTTTATCTTGCATAACTCCTTTAAACAAATACTAAGTATGAGCTGATACACATCCCCCTCATCTTCCCACTGAAACTATTTTACTTAAGCTGCAACCAAACACCAGAAAACTTGTGAGCTTTTCACACAACTTAAATCAAAACTGGAACAAAAATTCTAAAGGTTTTCAACTCTCACTCTCTCCCCATGAGAGCTTATATACTGCACCAAGCAACCATAGTTTCTGATTAAAATAAAAGCAAATAAATAAAAGCATGCACCTGCCTGAGATGGTCAACCTCACCCGAGCAGCCACAGTGAGAGCTGTTCACCATCACTGTCAAGAGTAGCTGTGGAAGGTCTATGTCCTCAGGGGGCCTAAGCAGGATATGTGTGCATTAATTACTGTCAACTGCAAAACTCTCCATTTCTCCATATAATACAGCGATCAGATTAGTAGTATGCCTCCACTTTGAATTCTCTCTTGCATACCGTCTTTCTGCTACGCAACAATGCTTGGGTAACCTGAACAAACTGGGTAACCCGAGGGTTGCTTCCACACCAGGAGGGGCTTCTTGTTTACCTCTGAGCTGCAGTCAAGTAAGCCTACAGTGATAACTGTACTGAGTGAAAAAATACTACTAATTTTTTGGGGTAGGGCAAAGAAATAATCTTTTTAATTTTTAATTGCTGTGAATATAAGCAGTTCTGCAGCATTGTAATCAGAGCATTGTGAGCACCCATTACCTCAAGGATAAACAGCTCGTTTTTGTTTGGACATGAGAGGATTTGAAGGCAAGGCAAGGAAGGTGAGCAATGGAGAAGACTGAGGTAAGCAAGCATGAAGACAGGATTGCTGTAAGTAGGGTTATGGAAACAAAACAGATGAAAGAGAGACCACTAAAAGAGCCTCTGGCAGCCACAGTCAGTGACACAGAGTGAGAATAAATACCCAAATTAAAATCACAGGAGGAAAACAGTGGTGACAACAGCCAGAGTAGGAAGGGAGACTTTGAACAAGTTCCCTGGTGGGGATAAATATTGAAGGTAAAAAAAAACCCAAAAAACCAAAACCCAAAAAAACCCACAAAAAAGCAGCCTGACGTTTCCCCTCTCTTGTCCACCTTCCCAGCTCAAAGCTCTCTACCAATGCTTCCTTTTACCCCATGGGACTGTTAAGGCTTCCTTTTTGTTTGATAGAACAAATACACAGGAGGTCCTCCAGGTACAGGAACCACGCAGCCCAGCCACCTACCTAACCACCAGTCAGTCAAGCAGCCGACAGTATCCACTCAACACCTCAGACGCTTCCCTTGCCACAGCTTTTTGTGAGCCAGAATTTCCTAAGCTAAATACTAACATTTTATACATTAAAGCAGGCATATGCATGTAGAAGATTTACACATTTAGCTGCTCTCCCACACTGGGGTGTGAGGATGCCTGAGCTAAGTGCTGTGAGCCACACACTCCAAGAAGCAGCAACAACTGTAGGGTAAGGCCCATGTGCACAGGTTCGGTGATGGTTGGGGGTTTATCTTGTATTCCAGTTGTTCTGTTTTTTCAAGCAAATATTAATTTAAGTACTTAAACCACCAATCATGAAATTTTCATTTTGTGTGTGTTTGAAAAAAATAATCAAATAGCGTAGGATGATTAAACCTTTTAAAAGCACAGACTACAGTTAGTCACATGTACTTTGTACTTCAATCACCTGTAATAGCCCAACTCACAATGACAGAGTCTCAGAAATCTAGTGGAGAAGAAACACCTTCTGGCTATAAAATTTTAAGCACAAGTTTTTGTCCCACAGCTCCTGTGAGGCTCATCTGGGTGGCACACCTGTTATTTCAATCTTCATATTTGCTACCAAACATTCACTTTAAAGTGGGTAACTAAGCAAATAGCTAAAGTACTGCCAGGAAAACAAACAGAATACACACAATGTACCTTTTTGCATATGCTGTTTACTATGCATTTTCTTCACTGTTTTACCAAAACATGTGATACAATCTTACTGCTTCAGGTTGTATTGCTGTATGAAGCGTGAAAGTCTGGTGCAAAAATTCTCTAAAGTGAAATGGAAAACCTTTGCAGTTTTCTGTATGTAAACACTAGATTGGTCATCTGCTTCATGTAATGGAAGCAAAGGGCCATCTCTGTTCCAGCTCTTTCTGAGATGACAGAATTCTACGAGTACTCCTCTGTAAGGGACAGTTTCCACCAGCTCCAGATTGAGAGAAATGAAGACAATTGACAGCAACTGAAGCTCTGGCACCAAATAAACAATTTAATTAGCTGACAGGTGGAGGGAAGTAATTATTTCTTTCTATGCAGCATTCGTGAGACCACATCTGGAGCCTGGTTTGAGGAGTCCTGGGAAAAGAAAGATTGACACACTGGAGTGAGTCCAGCGGATGGCCACCAAGATACTGAAGCACTTGACGTATGAAGGGGAGACTGAGAGCTGGGTTTGTTCAGTCTGCCCTGGGAGATACACAAAACCTGTCTGGATGAGGCCCTGGTTTTGAAGTTATCTATATTCTGTTCAGGGAGATTGTTTCCTTCAAACCTAGAGCTTACCTCAGAGAAGTTAGAAGGACTATTAAAAAGTAGTTTAATGGAAGAACTATTAAAAAGTACTTTTAGAAGGCAATCTTTTAGCTCCAGAGAGAGATCAGTTACAGAAAATAAATTTTTACAATATGATTGGGAAAAAAAATGTAGGTCATCATTCCTTCAAACAACAGTTTCTCCCCTCCCAATCCCCTTCTTTAAGGTCTGATGTGAAAGAGTTCAAAGCTAAATAATTGTCACAATTTACAAAGGTTTAGCAAGTTCCCACACCAACAATCATGAAGTAAATCTACATGATGTGGTTTGACAGCCATTTTCAAGATATTTTCTCAGAAATTATAACTCACAGTAGCAACATATTGCTGATTAAGGAAAAAATTCTTATCACAGTTTGGGGTGACTACGTTATCAGCAAACACACATTTTATTTCCCTTGCAGAGTTGCTTACACCTGCATTTTCATAAGATATTTCACTTTTGGAAGAGACTGTCAACAGTGGTCCAGTAGCATTAAGAAATCCACAGAAATGTATTACAACTTCAAAATTAAACTTGAGACAGCAAGTCTTCTGAACCAGTTTACTTTGGTAAAATCTCCCTCATCAAGAAATACTCTACAGTTCTCAAGGTAATAAAATTTGAATGTATCCTGCTTTAAAGAAGGATGATACTGTTGTAGCACTGTGTCACTTTTAAAGCATGTGGGTAGCTCTTATAGATGAAGCTCCTAAGGAACATAACCATTGTTCTTTGGTGGGGCAGATAATGTAAAAAAAAAAAAAAGAAAATAATAATAAAAAAGGATTTCTTTAAAGTTTAGTAACAACTTTTAAAAAAGCTCATTTGAGTAGTCTTTGGTGCTATGAAAATAAACATTCATGTAGTTAATCCACTTTTTCTGCTCACTGCTCTCATGTCTCTTCTCCTTTGTGTCAAAAAGTAAAGTGCAACCTCTACAGCACCACACATTGCCACACAGATACACTCACAGCAATCATGAACATATCATGGTGGTCCTGGAAGCAGTGCAGGCACATTAGCATGATGCTCCTCCTGGGACGCTGCGGCTATCCTGGCTCCCCCACATGAGCTCTTCTGCCCACCTTGGCATAGTGCCACGCAGATGTATCCTGAGTCCTAGACTTGCTCTAGCCAAGGAAGTAAAACCAAAGCTATGCTGTCATTGCTTTCAGGCCTAGATTATTCTCAGCACAGTCCTGCTGTGCCACACTAGCTCTAAAAGGATGACAGCTATCTTCTGCAAGACACAAACTTATGTGGCAAGTCATGGAAGAGCTGACCACAAAAGGAAGATTTGGGTGACTCATTTAACATCTATATCCATACAGCCAGCTTCATAAAGCAGACCTAGGCCTATTGCATGGGGAGGAAACAAAAAAAACCAAAACCCCAAACAATGTAACCTCACAAGTTTGAATTAAGACTTGCTAAAAATGTAGCAAGAGCAGAGACATCACCACCTTAAAGAGGTCACTGAATCACACTGGAGGCCAGAGGAAGCTCATGATTTTAGAAAAGTCTATAAATGAAAGAAGCTTTTTAATCTTTTACAGGACCAGCAGCAAATTGTTCTGAATGTCGAGTCATCAAGTTGTGCAAACTGATGCTGTCCCCATCCTGCCTGTCATGACTGAGGAGGAGGAAGAGGGACACAGTCTTCCCTGCTATTTTATCTGCAGCCTTATTTGTTCCTTTTTGGCAGCCCCACTTGAACGTTAGGACAAGAAGTTCTGCAGTTTTTAAGCATGTCAGTAATGCTGCCCTAAGCAAGAAAGACAGTCAATGCTTGTCTTCTACCTCCCCCAATGCACAAAAGGTCCCTTTCGACCTTCAGATGTAAGGGATGTTTCTTCCACAGGGTCACAACATTTAGTGGCTCTCTTCTCAGCCAAATTTTTGGGCTCGTTACTTTCTCTACAGAAGTGAAGCTCCTAGTGAAGTGGTCAAAAGAAACAGAAGTCAGTGCTATGTGTGGGGTTTTTGAGAGCATACAGTCTGCTATCCTGAGAGTTAAATCTGGCTCTTCAGGTTGTCAGCCCCTGTACACTGACCTTACCACAGTTAAGCTGATGGGCTTACAAATTTTTTCAATGGTGATTGCAGCTAATAAAATGTGTTGCATTAAACACCCCTTTTTTTTCCCTTTAAAGGTGGTTTGCCTCAGCCTTTCTGAGAAAAAATAGAAAAAAGGGTAAAAAATAAAAATAAAATAAAAATCCATTTGCTATTCCTCCTCACCTGTCCAAAGTATGAGGTCTTATGAATATAAAAATCACTGACCATTCAAAGATACCTGGAGAACCTAATATTTGGAACAAAAGGCCTGCATATTCAGCTAAAGACTGTAAATTAAAATTATGAATGACCTCAAATACTGTGCTATTCAAAGGATTAGCTTTAAATTGTTTTATTCCCTCTCAAAGAGTGAAACCATCAAGACATTACCAAATACTTTGGAAATGGGTCTGAGACTGTCTCTTGCTGAAATCATCAATCCAAATGTTGCCCATGGTGATAACATCCAGAAATTTCATAATCTATTGGCTTTATCACAATAGACAAAAGACAAATCCCAGAAGGAAATTTCGGAGTTTCCAGTTACTTCCCAGGGAGGCAGACAGGCAATAGAACTGGCATTTTTGTTGGTCTTTAGACAAAAATCTGATTGGATGTGGGCTTCCCCTCTGTAATCCTATTATTCAGATCTTCCATTTTCAAACTTTATTAGCATACAGAGACAGCGTGCAAGAGGACCTGTTCACAGAGAGGTCCAGAAACATGCAAGAGGTCATTAACTTCACCATAATAAAGCCCCTCCACCATGAACTTCACCACTAGGAACAAACACTGAGCATTTACACACAGTTTAAGACAAGAAACAGTCTAATTGCCTAGTCAGACAATAGAGGTTTTCATTCCGAGTCTTGGAGATGCTTTTTTTTTCCTGGAAAAAATATATCATAGCTTCCTAGTGAGGGGCTGCCCACAAATAAAAACACAGTCCCAGGAACAAACAAATATCCTTTCTTTTATGGGTTTGAGACATGCTTTTGCTTACATCTGCTCTCCTCCCCCATCCCCCGGGTGAAAGCAGCTGGCTGTAGGACACAATCATCACCATCTTCCAAACAGGAGTATCAGCTGGTCATATGCTATGTCCCAAGAAATGACCAGGCATGGAATTAAGTTGTGCTAGAAAAAGGAAAAGTACTTCTGTAGAGAAGTGACATAAGTCCAAAAATCAGAAAGTAACAGACAAGCTTCTGCTGTATTTTTCCAGACAGTTAATACAGCCATCAGAGTCCTGGGATGCTGGTTGATACAGACAGCTACAGCCCTCATTACTGTAGCTGTGAAGTTTGTACAGGCTAGAAAGAGAGGGAAAAAGTCTGTGGGTACTCATATTTTGAGTTTCACTGTCAGCTCAGAATCGACACGAGGTCATTCACCAATACCCCTGCTAATCTCAGCTCCAGCTACATGCCAAGCACTTTCATCTTCCAGCACGATGCTGTGACACAGCACATTGTGGTGGCTTCTGGCTTGGAGAAGTTCTGAACTAACCAGTAACAAGTCTTCCCAATTATTTTGGGCAAGAGCATCAACTTCAATTATAAGCCCAGAGCAATTCTGTGGTTTAAAGGTCAGGTACAAAAGAGAAAAATCTAATATATTTGTAAAAAAAAAAATTAAATAAAAAAAAGTCCACAATTATCTGTACCTTGTTATCAGGAGCCAAGATAGGAAATACATGATATTCCAAAGTCATGTCAGGAAAACCTTCAGAGCTGTCTTTTTTTAAGTGGTGCAGCTGCAAGTCAAAGATCAGTATTATGCAAAGTGATCTTTCACACACAGGTTCAAAAACGAAGGAGGTTGAAAGAGCTTTATTCATACAATAAAAAGCCTTCAAATAAATGTTAAAGTTTATTTGTTTGAAAAAAACCCATGCACTCACCCAACAAGTAGAATAATAAAAACTGTAAAGAAAAAGGATGCTAGGAACCACCAGATAGGTCATTAGAGAACTCTCATAGAACAGAAAAGTTTTTCTCAAAGAAAAACAAACCATGAGTGGGTATTTAATACTGATC
Organism: Pipra filicauda; assembly: GCF_003945595.2. Classification (NCBI taxonomy): domain Eukaryota; kingdom Metazoa; phylum Chordata; class Aves; order Passeriformes; family Pipridae; genus Pipra; species Pipra filicauda. Next base: position 3,448,586 of record NW_024104283.1, read on the forward strand.
TTCATTTTCATAGCCTGTTTAACTTCTCTGTATAGCTTCATATAGCAAACTGAGACCTGACATGATTATCTGGCGATAATATTTTCATTTTAGACTATACCAATAAGGCTCGAGAACTATTTTTGTCAAATCTGTTAACATGGGAAAACTGGAGCCAAGAGGAAACAGACAATTTTGGAGAAGATATTTCATCCAAGCCAAGCCAATCATTTGAGGTTTCCTCCTTGTTCCTCCCAAAATCACCAAATCACTAAATCAAGAGTTATTTTCATGTTTAAGTGGTGCCAAACACTTCTTTTCTGTTAAAGCAAATGTATGTACACACAGAAACACACACTCAAGAGCAGCTTTCTCTACCTGCTTCAGCCAGCTCTTCCCTTGGTCTGTTCAATATCCCTCTGCCCCAGGTACTTCTCTGCTTCTTCATATGTTGTGCTGGTGCCATTACAATCACTTTCAGCTTCAAAACATTTCCAAATTCGCCACTGCAAGCAACATCACTTCGGTGGATAAATCAACATTTTTCAAGCATTTCTGGAAACTCCCACTAATGATGGTACATTTTGTCTGAAATGTAACGTCTCTATTTCATGTTAAAATCACCCTTACATAGCCAAACCTTTAGATGTTTATCTGTCTTTTAGAGCTCCCAGAGCTGTTGCAAGGCAGCATCGAGGATGTGCAGAAGCTCCTCCATAGGTCACCCCAAGAGCTGTGAAGCAAAGTGCACCATGTGAGGTAAAGTCTTTGTTTAGGGCTGGTTGACCATCGTGCCTTTGTTTTGGGGACAGCTCAGTAACTGCTTTCACAGCACAGCATTAGATACTATTAAAAGTATCTCTGGCTCCTCTGAGGAGCTCTGACTGGGCTGCTTTGTACTCTAAAGCACTGAGCACATCACTCACAGACGCTACTCAACATCCCTCCTTTCTGGTTGTAGCCACAGGGTAACTAAAGCAGGATGGAACAAAGAATTTCCCTAGGCTAGAAAAGGCACCCAATCATTGCTGCCTCCTAAAAACCCCAAGAAAACATAGCAAAATAAATAAGTGCAGAGGGGTGACCTCCTCTGTTCTCACGAAAACATTCTCACATCACAGCTGCCCTGTATAATTCATCATATTAAACCATATCTCAATGTGTTGAATATCAACTGACTTGCTCTAAGAATTTAGGTTTCTAGCTTAATCAAGGACTTAATGGTCATAGATAATCTAGAAAATTATAGCATGGAACAAGCAACTTTCAGAGGTGCAAGACTTCCCTAAATCAGATGAAGCTGAGCTGGAAAACATGGGGTAACCTCTCGCCATGGCACCTTGTCACAAAAAACATCAGTAGATCCATCCAAATTGGGATGTCTTTGATACAAAAAAAAAGGAGCTGCATTTTGGGAAGCACAGGGAAGTTTAAAATTAATTTGCTGTTCTCTCCCCGCTTGAAAAAGACAATTTAACTCAGACTATCTAAGTCATAGCAGTTGACACTGCCAGGATATTTTTTTGATAGCTTTTTCAGATGAAAAATATTAATTCAAATTCATGGTATAAAAAGAGTAGAGCTGGTCAGGAAAAATCTGACAGTCATTTTCTGCAAGGTGATTTAGTTCTATCCATACCTAAAAGCTGCACAAAAGTGTTGCTGATTTTATACCTCAGTAAAAAGTCAAGATGTCAAAGGTTCTATTTTACTCCAAACAGATGACAGTATTTTGAGTTAAATCCTTGCTTTCGTAGCCAGTTACCACCTAAAACAGTCAGAAGCAAGATGAGGTAACGTGTTTTGATTGACTTTAAGTAATTTAATTTTTCATCTACGCCAGTGAAAGTGCTGATATTGTTTAGTTTTGTTCCCATTCCAAGTGAAGGAAAGTTCCGAAAAAGCTTTATAAAATGTCATTGTTTTCCTGCAGCCAGTGGTAAGGACAGCAACAGAGTATTTTTCGTTGGCTGCAAACTCCTCTAAGGTCAGGCCTGTTACCAGTTTCAGGGCTCAAGGACACCTCCCACAGACAGATTTAACTTGACCACTCTCAAATCAAGAGGCAGATTACCTGCCTGAAACCAAACCAATGCTCGAGTTAATAAGTGAGACTACCCTATAGCATAGTGCTAATGGGGCTCACGTGCTCACTCCTTAAGAAGTGTCATACACTTCCTGGATGGACCAAAACAACTTCAACCTTTCATGTATCATCTGTACTTGTCATTTCTCTGTCTGGAAGTCAGGCATTAAGAACAAAACCCATGACAGGATGCAAATGCTAGAAATCCCAATTCTTCTACACATGTTCATCATCTATTGAAACACAAAATGCAAGGTTTTTCTCTTTCTTTTGTTCTTTTTCCTTTTTTGGGGGGAGGTGTGTGTGCATTTTGGGTTTTTTGTATAAATTATTACTACCCTATCAAAAGCAGGTTAGGGTTTTTAAACTCTAGTAGCTAACCCTACTCACTGTGATACCAAGTGAGGCACCCAGCAGGCAGGCACACCCAGCAGGCAGGCAGATGCAGCCCTGGAGTTTCACCTCCTTCTGAGGCACTTTGCCCTGAGCGGCCCTGGCAGCACTTCCCTTGCCACTCTGGCCACTGGGAACGCAGCTCTGAGGTGCACAATGCATTCAGCATGGCACAGCAAGCAGCAACATCCCTTGCTCAGGGGAGTGAGATCCACAGGGGTCACAAGTGCCCTGGTAGCAAGGTCTTGGGGAGCTCCACATTGAAGCATGCAAACCCTTTTGTGGGTTTTGACTTGAGTAAATGGCTGACTTGCACAATACAGATCTGTAGGCCTTTTGTCACCAAAGGAATCCTTAATTGCTGGATTTCAATGAGATTGCTTATGTGAACTAGATTTGCTGGTTCAAGTTTTTGGAGTAATGGGTCAAAATTACTTGTGAAGACACTTCTGTGGGAGCCGCAGGGGTGGGAAAGGGACAGGCATTATTGGTTTTCTCCCTCTGAAAGGAAGGTCACTGTGACAATACACTCTCAGCAGCAGACCTGCCCATAAAGCAAATTAGAAAGCACTGTCCATGACACAAACAAACACTATTATTATATATTCAAAGTAGTGCCCAAACTGAATTAAGCAGAACTTTACAGGACAAGTTTGAATCAAATATTAATGTGTATCCCAGAGAGAAGGATGAAGAGAAAACATATGCCTTCAACTCTTTCTATCCCTGAAGTAAAAGCACTATAATGCATCAAGACAGCAAAATGAAGACACTGGTTAAATAAAAGTAATCAGGCATAAGATGGCCAACAGCTCTCAGCTTTCTTTAACACCATGAAATATATGATATTGTAGATGTATCATATTAAAGTGTTAAATTATCACAAAGGTGCTGGAGAGTTTTCACTTATTTTAGCCACAATTTTATTACACTATAAATCCAGTGCAGCCCATACCATGTCCAGATTAGTATGTTCAACTTAACTCAGCTAAACCATAGGACAAATGACCATGGAGGCCCTCTCCATATCAGACTCCACTCATGCATTTCAGATAACACCATTTAGGCATTTCACATAAAGGTATTGTGGAACCTAGTGTAGTATGTAAAATAACTAGTTCCTCAGCAACACTATTTCTACTCAGATGAAATAGAAATTTATGAATGGGTCCTAGCTTTTAAAGACACTTATTAAAATGATCAATAAGCAACTTCTCTGTACCACCTTCTTCACTTCTGGCTTACATTGACTGCCATGCCCCTATGCCAAAGTTGTTTGTCTGTCACTGAAGACATGTATTTACTCAACATCAAAATAATTTCCAGAGAAGCCTGTTCAGGGTTTTATACTTAACTGGTATTTCATGCCACCATATCTTTCACCAGCAGGCAACGCAGAATTTCCGAAACAACATGCCTGAAGCACAAACCACAAAACCCCACAGCCAGTGGCCTACCATTAGACAACTTCATATTGGAAATTGTTACTTTTGCCAAAGACAATTCACACAGATGAGGCAGCAATTTGTTAGAAGTGGAGAGGAAGGATGCTTACAGGTATCCTCTAAGAAGCATCCAAACATTTCAACAAACTATGACAAATCTGTAGCCTACTATCAATGAAATACTAGTTTCTGAAGCATTAATTAGGCAATCTTTCTCTCTGTCATCAAACTCACAGCTTCATGGGGTAAAAAGGGCTCAAGAAGGAACCCATGGTCTTTTTCCCAAGAGATATTCTTCTTAAAATTGTTCTTATATTGTGAAAATACACTGACCTATTGACATCCATCAAGTGCTACCAGTTTTCTGAGCATATACACCAAGGCGCTGAAAACTCGTGTACTATTGGGGAAAAGGTAACAACCTTTCCACTTTACTGATACTAAGTAAATGTGTGACTGTAAAAAAGAACTATCGCCCCTTCAGTTTCCCACTGGGTCAAGCAGTGGCTACAATGGATGTAACCGAGGAGTTGGAGATGCTGCCTTTCCTCCTTCCCACTCTGATATTTTTCTTCTGCACTCCTTTGTTCACTTAACAGAACTTTATTTGAAGTGTGTTTTTACTCCTTCACTGCATGACAAACCCACATAGTCAGAAGACAGGCTTATAAAAACCACAGATCTCCAGCAGGGAGCTCGACGGTGGGTGTAATATTGGACACAGCTCTCCATTCATCATACACATTCTCTGGATTTCAAGTTGACAGTGTCCCTTTAGCTTACTGTTCCTCCTCAGGAGAGACCAGACGAGTCAACTCTAATGAAAACACTTCCTCCACCAGCATATAAACAAACAGATCTTCACCTGTAATTGTTCTCTGCTTCCAGAAGCTAGTTAAAAAGACATCAAGACAAAAAAAAAAAAAAAAAAAAAAAGAGGGGGGAGGAGATCCTGGAAAGTGTTACAGCTGCAGGGATGGTGGAAGGAAGGATGTGGGAGTTAAGGAGGTTGTATACTAGGAGGAAAATGGCAAGGTCTCAAAGGCGTTCCCAGTCCTGTGCACGCATTTCAAAAGCCTTATTTGTTCTCACTTGTTATTTAGCACCTTAAAAATCGGAGCATATCAGAGCGATTGATGAGCAACTGCAGAAGGTTGCTTTTCCACTCATCCTAAACTCTCCTCCAGCACCTATTCAGGCCTGCCCTCCCCGTCACCAATGAACAGACCAAGGTATCATGCTTGTTTCCACAAAGTGACCCCCTTCCCTCTCCAGTCCTCTCCCAGAGCTCACACAGAATCCACAAGGAGCAGCAATCAGGCGAGTTCCCGAGGAAGCAGAGACCAAACTGAGCGTTATTAAGGAGGTCGGGCGACGCGTACACCGTAGCTCTGCAGACGCAGCAAAACGCTGGCACCCGTGGTGTGGCGTTTGGTATCTCTCCCTAATCTAAAATGTGTCTGAAAAGGAACTGGCACCAGATCAGCGGCCTCATCTGGGGAGGAACAGAGAGGCTCTAGGGGAGAGACAAGAAACAAGCCTCTTTTCACATCCTACCACCCTTGGGCGTTTTGTGCGTCCCTTCTTTCTTCCCTGAAAGAGGCCTTTGTCACAGACGAGAAAATCCTATACGATTTATTTCAGAGAGAGAGAAGGTCTTTTTATTTATTCCCCCCTCCCCTTTTTCGCAGTTCGGCGACAACAAATATGTCCCTGTGCTGCGCCCCCTCCCCTCTCCCCGGCCGGCGGCCGCGGGGGCGGACATGGGCGACCCTCGGGCACGCAGGGCCCCACGCAGCCGGTCCTCGGTGCTGCCCCTGGCCCTCCCCGCGCCCCGGGCCGCGGCCGGGGCGGAACCGGGCGCGGGGTCCGCGTGTGCTGCGTGGGGGACATCCACAGCAGCGCGGCCGCCTCCCCGCCCCGGTACCCCCGCACCCCATCACCGCTCGGGCGCACAAAGGAAACAAACTCGCCGCAGCATCCATGCATCCATCCACCTATCCAGCCCCCGCCCCCGCTCCCCCCCGGGCGGGCTTCGGCCCCTCCGTTACCTAAGGCGGCTCAGCTCGGCTCGGCTGGGCTCGGCTCAGCGCAGCGCGGGGCCGGGGCGGCGCCGCCGCACTCGCATCCTTCTCGCTCCGCTCCTCCGCCGGCTGCCCCCGCCCGCCCGCCCGCAGCGAGGAGCGCCGCTGCCTCTCCCCGGGGCGGACGCACTGCGCCGAGCCGCGGCCGGGTGCGGAGGCGGCGACTCCGTGCGGCGGCGGAGCCGCAGCCTGGGCAGGGATGAGCTCGCACGGGCTCTCCGCGCTGCTGCTGTCGCTGCCGCCTCGCCTCCGCTCCGCCCGGGCGAGCGCGGCTCGGGCGCTCCCTCCCACCGGGGCTCCTGACAGATGGCGCAACCGCAGCGCCGCCGCCTCCCGGCCCCGCTGTCCGCCCGGAGCCGGCAGCGCCCTCCGCGGGGCCGCCCCGACTGACAGCGGCGCCGGCCTATGGCAGAGCGCGCCCGACCGCCGCCGCCGCTGGGATTGGCGGGCGGCGCGGGAGGCGGGGCGGGCTCGGGGGCCGCGGGCGGGCAGTGCCCGCAGACACCCCCGGGCTGCGGCCGCTGCTCCTCGGGCACCCGGCGGGGCCGTGGCGCGGGCTGCCCCGGGCTGGCCGGGAGGAGAAGCCGGGGGCGAAGAGGCGGGAGCAGGAGGAAGAGAAGAGGTGGTCGGGCCAGGGGGCGCGGCCGACAGCTGCCACCGCTGGAGCCGTTCGCGGTGCTCTGCGCCCTGTCGGGGCGCCTCGGGAGGCGGGAGGAGTGAGCTGAGCGTCTCAGCATCCTCGATGAATGGGAGAACAACCTTAAGCAGATTATGCCTCTTTGTGAAAGACGACGTCTTGTTTTACTTTTACGATTTTTTTTTTATCCCTAATTCTTGAAATTGGCAATGGTGTGTTCTAAGACAACGGTGGCAGTGAAAAAGGCAGAGGTTTTCCAGGGTTATGGTTTTATTCCATTTTCCACATTTAATCGCCAGCTGTGTTGAGAGGAGCGTCAGCCCCACCATGGCTGTGTTCCAGGGGTGTACTTGCCGTCCCCACAGCACGGCGGGGCACCTTTGCTGGAGCTTCGGTCTTGCACTGCACCCAAAGATGTGCAGGCTTCGCTGTCCTCCAGTCACAGTGCACCCTGCCCCACAGACAGGTGATTAGAAAAGTTCTCTGTACACTTTGTTCCCTTCAGGTTCTCAGCACTGCCATAAATCCTCCCGGCATTTCTCAAGGTGTTGCATCCACCTCCAGTGTCCTCTGAAAGCATCGCATGCTCCAGCTTCAAGTCCTCTCCTCAGCATGACCCTGTCTGTGACCTTGGATGCTCCCATACTGATAGACTGGTACATCACCCTGTCCCTTATTTCCTAGGCTGGAAAGCTCTTCTGCCTTAGCGTTGAAGAAATTGCAGTTTGGCTCCAACAAGAACATGGGAGACATATAAAATACAAATGTAGAGGGAGAGAAACCTAATTAAACATGTTGAAATAGCAAAATATAACACAAGTTTTCGATAACTAAGGTTTACATTTCCCTCTCACTTCTCCTCCCTGGATTTCATTTTTGGCTGCTGATATTTAACCAGAGAGTTCTTTAATCTTGACAATTTGATTTCCTGATGAAATTGCAGTTTTACAAGTTCAAATATAACCTTGTTTCCTATCAGAATGTCTACAGATGTGTGTTCATGACAAGAAAGAGTTTCAGTTCTCTGTCTGGGTGACTGTAGGTTGTGTGTAGGTGACTCTTGATCATTACATTTCAGGACCAAACAGAGTTTGTTCCATGAGTTCAAATAAGGAATTTGGAAAGGATGGTAATTTCAAAATAAAATGTCACTTATGGCACTTCTCACTTTAAACCCGATTATAGACGTAAAAAGAAACAAAATTTTCAGGCTCCTAGGTAGCTAATTTTAAGTTTCCCTCCTAATCTTTTGATGAAGATTGTTTTTTTAAAAAAAATTATATTACTACATAAAACATATATACGACACAAGAGTATAAATGCATGGATCAATCGAAAAAACAATTTCCGCTTTTCATTCTCTTGGATGATAACAGCAGCTCAGTGGAGAGGTCTTATTCTGCCTTTCCAGAAACACTGATCGGGATCCTGATTCTATAGATTTTGAGAAGCACAGGCTGCAGCCATTGGGCCAGCAGCAGGCAGCAGGTACCAGTTCAGACAGAACAGAGCTGCTGCCTAGAGAACAGCCTGCCTCAGCTGGTCCAAAGCAGTCTGAAGGCAGAGCAGGGTTATGGAGACTATCAGTCTGTTCTGAATTGACTACTGGTTCCTGTTTGGAGACTGTCAGGACTGTAAATGGTGTCTTAATACTCTAGATTTCTCAGCAGAAAACCAGAATGTGGCTTTAGGAAAAGGGGCATTTTCGTAAACCCTGTTTGCCTTTTTTTATGGGATTATACATAATCTTACCTCTTCACAAGTCAATAGAGGTTTCTTGGGGATCTTAATATCTTGGAAATTAATCAAACAACCAGATAATCTTACTGCAAAAGCTATAGGAAAAAAATGCACTTAATTTTATAATCAAAAAGCAGGAATATAGAGTGTTTGTCCAAAACTTTGAATGCTCTTGCTGTGAATTAAAACCAGCATCGCACAAAGAGAAAAAACAACTAATCAATCAAAAAACTACTTACCACTCTTTTTTGAGTGAAATCAGAAAATAACCAACTAATCAATGAAAGCAGACCAAAACAAGATCACACAGCAGCCACAGAACTGCTCTAAGCCAGTGCAGATAAACTGGCTTGGCAACATGTCATAGAAAGCCTGATGCTCTGAGCGAGTATAGTTGAAGAGGAGCAAGGTGTGGAGTCAGGAATCAAGTGCTGGAGTCAGGAATCAAGTGCCGGTAGTTGCATGGGAAGGATAGGAAGAAACCTTGGGTTTCCCTTTAGGGTACCTGTAATTTCCTTAGGATCATAAAGGCCAGCAGAGCTGCTCTGAGTTCCTGCGGCCCCTGTGGCAGAGGTGAGATGTGTTGGAGTGTTCCCTCCACGAGTCAAACCTATGTGTGCCCACAGCAGGTCCTCACACAAGTCTTGTTCTTTGGCACTCACCACCATGGCTTGACTGTATTGATGTCTGCCTTCAGAAATCACCCAGAAAATCTGCCAGATATTCTCCCATTGAAACAGAAGAAATAATTAAATTTTCCCACATAATACAGGCACAGTTCTTTATATTCTCCTTTTACTCTCCCAACTTTTCTAAGCATCTTAGCCTGAAGTCCATAACACTGTTTTCTCTCTCCTCCCTCTGTGTGGCCTTCCTCCTCATGCCGAACTACTTTCTCCTTTCTCCAATCTCACCTTAAAACACTTATTCATTAAAATCTTGAAATAATGTCCATGGCTTCTCCATCAGCCATTTGCATGGAAAATATGAAGAATACTGTTAAAACCTTAGTTCTGCAGTCACATGTACTAAATGATGTGGCGTTGAGATTTTCTCCTTTCCTTCCTGTTCCCTGCTCCTATCTTCCTATAGAGCTACACGGCTTTTTTGCAGCAGTATGAAAATTAAGAGCCTGCTTAGGATTTATTTGTAATAATAATTTAGCATCTGGGAATGCGGTCACAAAATGACACACGAGTGACTGTTGGAGTTGTCAGTGGGCAAGAAATCAGTGACAGCTATCATGAATGTATGCTGAATAAATAATAGCCATGGTTTGCACAGAAAGGTAATGTTTTGAGAACAAAACATACTCAGCTTTGTAATAGCAAGGAGATGTAAAGGCAGCTCTCTTGTAGAACAGGGCAGGATGTGAGTTCCATTTTCTTGGTTGTTTCGAGCCACTGTTGGTAAAACTAGGCTGACTCTCAGAAAAACCTGTCAGAATTGTTTGCTGGATTCTTCTGAGCCATTATTTGTAAAAGTGAGATCCTAAGAAGCTTGTATTTTAAAAGACCCCCAAAGTGTTAAATTTTACACTTTTTGGGTTTTGGGGTTTTTGGATTTTTTAATCAAAACATTTTAATTGAGATTACCTTTCATAAGGATAACCAAATGTCATGTTCAAATTCTTCACTCAAACCAGTACATTAATCACAGTCTGATAGGTGACTAATCTGCTTCACCATTTTATCTTCTGTCTTACACTTCCTCCCTTTCTACATTGCTAACTCGGCAACACTTCCATTCATTTTGGTTTTGACTGTGCGTATTTTACCAGCTGTAGTCTGTCATGTATAGCATATTATAAATAATTACAGAGTAGTGGGGGAAAAAAGGGATCTGAACTTGCCTACAGTATTTTAGGAGGCTGACAGTATTTGCCTGGCACATCCCACGATATTTTCAGGAGGTTCCTCGGCTGGGGAGCGCTAAATGGGTCTTGCTGACTTACAGGTGATTACTGCCAGGGGGTGCTGAGGTGGCAGGTTTGCCTCCCTGGGAACACCATCTTTGAGGTGGGAACAGCAGCCTGGAAGCAGAAGGGAAGGTTTGAACTGAGCTCTTCATCCTGCTCGTCAGCACTAGTCACACTAATACACGGAAGCAGAAGAAAGGGTATTGGCAGGCATAGGAAAAGAGTGCTTTGCCTTTTGTGCAATAGTTAGATCATCTGTGGGAGCAAATAGACAGGAGAAACTTCATCACCTTATGTCTTCAAAGAATAAGCAGAAGAGGCTTTCCTTACTGCTGTAGAGGGTCAAATCTCAAATGTTTACATACATATGAACCTACTTTTCTTGTCTTAGAATATTCCTAAAACACAAATTGGAAGAGGTGTTTCCTCAAACACTATGCAAAGGTTTTCCCAAACCAACAACACAGGCATTAAACTGTAACCATAACATCTTCTAATGGGATCATGCATTTTCTAAAAGTTAAATGTCTGTGTTTATAAGCTCCATGTCTTTGCACTCTCTGTGGCTACATATGGACATGGAAATAAAAAACACACATGGGACTACCTTAGGAAATCCAGAAATAACATAAAAATATTAAAACCATGTTTTTATAACTTCCAGACTTATTAGAAGTCACATACTACTAAAGTCAGAAAAAAATTTTTTATTCTTATTTTATGTACTCAAATAAACATTTAAATTCTCTCTGAAAACTGGTAAAAGGTATTGACTTTCAATAAAAATATTTTTTAAATGACAGTGGGGAGCCTGTGGGATGAGAACACTCGGAACAAGAGTGCACCTATAATCCAGCCAAGGAATATATCAATTCTCTTCTGGGCATAGTATATTTTCAAAGGAGACAGTGTGTATATTACATTACATAATTTTGTAGAAATGAAGAACAGATAATATAGTTAAAGATGTGCTATTGTTGTCTTTCTGCTGTCAGCATTAGCGCTCTGCCGAGCATCAGGGAAATGCTGGAAAGGCTGGCTTCTTACATTGGGATAAACATGGAACAAAAAGCACAAGTTTGTTCTTAAATATCACTTTCTTAATTTACTTGCAGAGACCAACCCTATAGTAGATCCATTGACAAATTGCAGATATATTTCAAGAAACAGGCCCACATAGGGCTTTGTGATTCCCAGAAGTATACACTGTCCAAAGAATTATCTCCAAATGCCAAAAAATAGAAGTAAACTGTTTCTTGTCTGTCACTGTCTCCAAGCCACACTGTGTAACAGAACTAACATAGCAATCTTCAGGTCTAAAATGTCAGCAGGTGCTAAGAAATAACTGATTCCATAAGGATATCTCAGATTATCCAATGGAATACATTGACTACAGTGCTTCTCTCCCCAGCATATAAAATGGGGTTAAAAATGTCTTCTTACTTGTGCAGCATGAAGTTTAATTAGTATTTGTAAATAATTAAAGATATTCTGGGTATGCTGTATTGCAGAAGCTCATGGATAAAGTTAGTAATACTGTTTCCATTTTGGGACTGGATTTCTGAACAGTGCCACCTCCTGAATGTGAGGAGAGGAATATCTCTATTTCTCTCTTTAATCCTTTTGGCCATTATGACACAAAATGAGCCAGCATCCTCTCAAAAAAATGATCCATGTTCCTGTGACTAACTGCTGCATTCACTCGGGGAGGCTACAGCAAGGTTATGTAAACTGTCCCAGTTCTGGCACTACCCAACTGTTGAACTCTTGACCTTCCACTTCTCATGTTCTTTAAATCTATTTTTGCATGCTATTTTCCAGCTTTGGGTTTGTTTTTTTGTTTGTTTGTTTCTTTGTTTTAAATGGTAAAATAACCCAGAGATCTGTCAGCTGGGAGTAGACTGGTTCCATACATATCATTAGCAAAGACATATGCTAATGAGCTTATTAGAGGGTTGGGAGAGTTGTTTGCTTGCCTGCACTCCTCCTGGAGGAGTTACTACTCAGAAGCATTGGGCTGTCATCGCCTGTCTGGGACAATTATTAGGAAGGTGCAAAGTGCATATCTTACCATAGAGTTTCCACCTCTCTGCTGGCAGTGGAGTGCTAGTGGGTGTTCCCACAATTTGGGGTAAGGGCTCAACTTCTCATAGATTATCTTACCTTCTTTCCCAAATCTACCTCTTTCTACTTATACTCATAGGGGCTGTCTTTAGTGCCCCATAGGTTTGTCCTTGTCCCACACCAAGGACCTTGATATACTACTTTACTGATACTAACCCTATTTCTAATGACGTGAAAACTTGTGGACTGAGTTCCAAGTAAGGATTAATAAGATTTGCATTTGCTTTCAGCTTATTAATCAGAACGTCTTCCGCTGCTGTTATCTCCAAGAAAAAAACATCCAGCAGTGTGCTCATTGTGCTCTTTGCCCACACTGTGTCTGCTGGCCCCTGTAAATGGATGTGATTCAGAGTGAATCTCCCATCACCTTGGCTGTCATCATGTTGGCAGCACCGAGTGCTGTTGTGGAGCTGCAGGTCTGAGTGCCACTGTCCTTTTTTTGCATCATTCTCACCTCTTGTAGTGTTTTGAACTGACTGTTTTGTTGACAATGTCAAAATGAACTTGTGCCCTAATTGCCTTATTTTCTAACTAGGATCCTCAATTGCTTGTCAATTGTAATTGCACCTGTCATTAAGGATGAATTTTGGATCCTTCTGCTAAAGAAAAAACAATAGACATGGCACTGTACCACAGCTGCCTGTATGCAGATGACCATGCTCATCATTTGAACATTCCCTAGCTTACTCTGGAAAACAGATACAGGATGTAGTGAAGCCAGGCAGGAGGAGAAACAAAATAAATGCAGCCACTCTGCTCTCCGAGATAGACATGCAGGCACATGCTGAACAGATGCATCAACACTAAGCTGGTGAGTACCCAAGTGAAGAACTAAAAACTTTCTAAGATTGTTTCCACCAGAAAGAGTATCTGCTCCGTCTGAAACAGATGACCATCCTGCTGAACATATCACGATTCCTGTGATTATCAAATCTAAAAGTACCGAAATATGAGAATTTTAAAGACTTAAAAGAACATTCCTCAACAAGCTTCCAAAAGCTGGAGCTGTGTGCAAGGGTAAGGAGCGATTTCCCATGTAAATGCAAGGTTTAAGATGAGCCAGACCTAGAATAGTTAATCCACTAGGAGGAAGAGAGAAAACGTGAAAATGTACCCTATGAATGCAAACCCCAAATGCACATAGGTAAAAAGTAGGCAAACAAAATTAAAAGGGAAAAACAATCTGAGGAGTAAGAAGGGGTGCCCTGCACAAAGACTTTGTATATAATAATCATGGAAAAAGAAGTCATTGAGATTAATTGTACTGATAAAAGAAAAAATACAAAATAACATTGTCAAGGAGGCAGGAAGTGAGACCAAGAGTGAGATTTTGCAGACACATGGTATTAATGCAGCACAAAAGTATGGAAACAGAAATGCTGTTGTAAACCTCAGACAACCTCATGTTACAAATACAAGATGGCATCAAAAAAACCAACCCAAAATCAAACTCTATGATATAAACTAAAAAAAAAACCTCAGGAAATCAAGCACAAAATAAGCAGTAGGTTGGTAGTAAATATGTGAAGCGATAAGACTTCTTCAGCCTTGTTTGAGAGAAAAACTTGGTTAACCAGAACCAGCTAGACTACTATAACGGTGGTAGGATGGTATAAAATTCAAGCTGCCATCACTATTCTTAGTGCCTTGAGGGTGAGGTCAACAGGGCTCTCATGGGTGTCACCATGCGAATGACTGTACCAACTCAGAAAGGATAAGCATCTTTTTTACACAAGTCATGATGACTCTCTGTGCGTTTTTTTGCTGCACCCTTCTCTTGCGCACTTTTCCTATCAACAGGAATTTCTTTTCAGATACCTATGCTTTGCTTCACTTCGGTGCTGATTTCATTTAAGAACTTAAAAGAGTTGTCTGATAATCAAAATCCCTTTTCACAAAAGTGCCTTTGGATGTCCCTGAAGCACACACGAGTGTGCTTCCATTTTCTCCGTACTATGACTGAATGAGGAAAAACTAGGCAAGCACCATAGCCAGAGAAGTCTGCACATTTACAGACAACTAGAGTTCATGACTAAAAACCTTCCTGAATGAACATTACCTGCTTTGGAGAAGCAGAGTGATTCCCAGTGCTTCATGACAAACAATGGTAATGTCAAAAGCACTCAGGTAAGTAAAATGGCTCCTTTGAAAGATTATGGACCTCATCTAGATAAAGAAAACTGGCAATGGCATTTAGGATTCCATCTTCAGAAGTGAGTAGTGCCTGTCAATGTCAGGAGTAGGATTATCTGGATCTACTCAGAACAGCATGTGTCTCACAACCTTCTGCTGACCACAACCTGATTTGAGAGAGTTCAGGAAATGGAATAAAATCTGACTGAAAACACAGTAAAATGCACTTTTCTGCCATGCTTTCACATGCATTTGCTGACTTTTTAAGGATTATGTGCCAAAGAGGTCAAAGCAACACAGCTACATCTAATTTCTAAAGGGCTTTAATATTAGGTCTTTAAACTAGCTTACATTTTTTCTACTATTTTCCCATCATCTGACAGCTGCTGAATTCTGAATAAAAAGGAAAAAGATACAATAGATGAGGTTACCACACATAACCATTATAATACCAGGAAACAGGTAATCATTTATCCTATATGACTGAAAAGACAACAACACTATATGATGCTAGTGAATTGTACTTTAAAGCAGAAATTCCCTACAGCAGAGACAGCTGGTAGCTTTTGGACTGAGTTGATTATCAACAGAAAACCAAAAGACACTCAAACCAAGACGAAATGTCTAGCAATCATGTTTGATGTGAGTTGTTTCATCACTAAGTTTGAGGATGTAAAACAACTGAAGTAGAAAATGACACTAAATCACTAGAGAGCGTTTTAAAAGAGTTATTGCTTGTATCTCTCCATCATGCTGAAACTGCAATGCTACAATTTTGAGTTACCCAACAAAAAGATGGAATTAGATATATATATAGCTGACTTAATTTTCTGGTCATGAAAGTACAGCAAATGAACCAAAACACAAGATCCTCAAATTGCTGGAAAAATGGATAAGAGAAAGGCACAGAAAACAATCAAGTCAATTATTTGCCATTGTCAAGGAAGCATCTGAAAGGAATCTGACAACAAACCATATGAAACAAGTGCTCTTATCTATAATTTTGTGGAGCGGGGCATATGCCAAAGGAGAACTCCCACCCACATGCACAAAATGCTTGAATTTTTGAGGCAGTCTGAGCATACAAGATAGCATCATAGTTAAAGGCAGTTGGCTCACAGTGTTGAGATCACAGACGCTTCCTCAGAGCACCTTCTGAAACTGAAGTGTGTCTCCAAAAAACTGGAGATGTCTCTGTTCGGCAGACATGACCAGGGATATCAAAGACCTGGTAAACAGTTGGGGTTCATACGGGAGTGTCCAAAACCAGGCAAAGCCGATGAAATGTACATAGCATTTGGTTTGTTTGTGATCTAAATGAGGGACAGCGTGGGAATGAACTTGAACATTGGTAGTACGTTGTCCACACTGTTTAATTGTCGCTCCTGGTTTATCCTGGTTGATTCAAACTTAAGTTTCTTCCAAGTGACTACCCCACAGATGGGTGGGCATGATCTAGTCTGTTCCACTTGGAAATTGGGACCATCGATCAGTCCATGATCCTCCCTTATTCAATGGTGTAGATATAGATAGCTACAGGCGCCTCAGAAAAAGTTAAAACTTGCTCGTCCCCTCCCACCCACACTGCACATACATTTTTCACTACTGCCTAACTGACCTGACCCAACTGAGACCCTGAAATTGCCTTGGCTTCTCATCTCTCCCTATCTGTGCACACATTGTGGGCTGTCTTTCAGGCTGATGGGAAGCAGATGATTGTCAGACACTACAATGATCACAGCAGGAATCATTTCAGCGGGCCTGGTATCTTCAGCCTCTGTGCTTTCAGAGAGTGGCCCTGAACTGGGCCACTCTGTTCAGATGATTTACCTTGGAAGAGGAGTTTCACGTCACCATCATGTTACAATGACGAAGCTTAATCACTGCTTAAAAGTGCTGCAGACCTATTAAAGCAAGCTGCTAAAGAGAAAATATATGCAAAACCATTCCTGAATAGAGAAACGTTCCCTGCAGAAAGTGTTAACAGCAGCCTGGTAAAAATGTTTGCTGTCAAGGTAAATATATACCTTTGGTACTCAGCTCCATCAAACAGCAGTGGTAATAAGAGCAAGAGATAGGATGAAAGGATAACACCCATGGGCCAAATCCTGCCACTGTGGGCAAACTACAGTTCTCCAAGAATTTATGATTAAATTGATAAAGCCAGACAAGAAAGTATCAGCCCACAATTAATAAATACTCAGGGCCAGAAGTTTGGTTGTCGGTGCGAGAAAAACCTGATATGTATTTCAGTATTGAGCACCTGAAAGTATACACCTGACTTTTTACAATACTTCACAAACCCAGGGGTTTGCAGTCAAGCAAGCGGATCACTCAAAGAGAGATTATCTCTAAAGATAGTAGATTAAGTGCTATAATGTAAACAAGGAGACCGTATCCATGCTCATTTTTTGAGACAAAACTGTTAGAAGGAAAATCACCCAAGTAGGGGGCATTATACCAAGACTAGGTGTGGGATTGTGTCTAGTGACCTCAAAAACTCAGCATGTAGTGTTTGATAAATGCAGAAAACTGCAGCCTAACTCTTGGCT
Source organism: Pipra filicauda (assembly GCF_003945595.2). Taxonomy (NCBI): domain Eukaryota; kingdom Metazoa; phylum Chordata; class Aves; order Passeriformes; family Pipridae; genus Pipra; species Pipra filicauda. Next base: position 3,465,677 of record NW_024104283.1, read on the forward strand.
ATGTTGGTATTGGCAGCTGCCGTAGAGTGGGAGTAGCTGGGGAAGGCTGGGGTGACTGCCGAGGGCTGCCTGGGACAGGAGGCCTGGTTTGTTCCCTACACTGCTGCCACATGAACCATTCCATGCCCCTTGGCCAGTGCACATGGGAAACAGATTATTATCTTGTCTCTCCCTCTTTCTCACTGTGCTTGTGTACAGAACAAGAGGCATGATGTTTGGGAAGGACTTGAAGGCCAGCCAAAATGGAAACAAGAGAAATCATTGAAGCAGCCAATGGGCTGCAGCAAGAGGAAAAGGGAACCCTGAAGTAAATAGCAGTCTTTCCATTGATTTCAGGGCAGGCTGCATTAAACCCATATAAGCCGAAGGCTAGAAGGAGGAAATATCATGCTGAATATTAGGAAATAAACTGTGGCAGAGAGTGCAATTAAGCAATTGGTGCACAGGGAGGGAACAGAGCTTTGCCCTACTATGGATGGCGACGTACTATTACAGCACTCTAGAATCCTTTAGAATGAATTTCCTCACTGTTATATCATTATTTAGGATTTGTTTGTTTGTTTTTAATCCATTGTACTCTGAAAGAAAAATACAAAGAGAACTCTCTTCTTCCCTCCATCCTTGGGAATAACAGGCTGTTTCAGGCAAAGAAACCTCTGACACTTCAAACAGATGCAGTAAAGCTAACTTTCCTTAATGAATTATTTGGTGACATAACATGCCAGTGCCCAAGAGATTCATACTTTGAAAAATATTTTTGTTATTTAAATTTAGAGGAGGGAACACTTAAATCTCAGGCCAGGAATCTCCCTTTTCTCTTTGGGGCCTTTTACTTTGTTCTGCTTTGAGGCATGCAAAATTTGCTTTGACATCTCTTGCTTTTGGAATATTTTAAGTGAAAGATGATTTTTTGACAAAGCAGTTTAATTTTCAGAAGTTTGTGTTTCACACTTCGCAGACGCCTGGAGTCAAACGGGCCAGATTCTCAGCCCTACAAAAACAGCAAAAAGCCATGGTAACTGCCTACTGAGGGAATTGCCAAAGAAAAAGGGAATCCTTAGGTTCCACACAGTGAAAAAAACGAAGGACTTCACTATGAACGTGTCTCACAGACGTAAAGAAACAGGACAGGTAAAACTAGTATTTTGTATCCCACCATGTCTGGTGTGCACTTTAGTCACGGTCTTCTCATGAATCACCATGGATGGTTTTCTCTGCAAAACAGGTATTGCTAAATACTATCACTGAAAAAACTAGAGCTGGGGAACCCTCCATAAACAATCCCCAAATGCCCAGAAGATCAGCATTACTGACAATAATACTCCATGAACAACGAGCAGAAAATCAGCATCCATGGCTTCTCCCCTGGGTTCTGATCTGGGCTATTCTTTTGAGCTGTATCTGGCACAGTATTTTTGCCTTGTCCCCAATCTTTTTTATGTGCAGTGACTCCAGGCTGCACAGAGCCCCACCAGTTAGCATCACATGAACTCTTCTGGAAAGGGAAGGACACACAAGAAATTTGCTAGTTTTGTGCAGCTGTGCTGCTTTGGGAACCAAGGCAAAGATTTCTGCTAGGTGCTTTGTATGCCTCACGTCATGCGCCAGCAATTCAGAGCAAGACTTCTGGCATCTGGTGGGTTCAGACGTGTTAATGCTACGGTCTTCAGAGTAGATCTGTAAAAGTAACTAGAGCTGCTAAATATAAGATCCTCTCGAAAAAGAAAGGGAGACACTAAGATTAGAGGGCTGGCCTAGGTAAAACTAAAACTTGCCTATAATCATTATTTTTGTCTGTATCCTTAACAGAACTTAATTTCTGTTCTTCTTTATATCAGTTTGGGAGTCAGCAGCTGTGGTGACATGTATGTGCTGGTATACCTTAGCTAGATGAAAGGAGTTCTTCATGGAGGTCTGCTGTGGTGCTTGTGTGAAAATCTGAGAATAAGCAGTACATCTGACCTGGCTGTGTCTCACACCCTGGGCAATAAGGAGAGGCAAAGCTGCTTCTTCTCTGGCCTCATTATGGAAAGCCTTAAAAGTCCCTATTTCCTCTTGCAGACTGGAGAGAATTATGAGCTTATGACCTGAGATGAAAGGATGTATGGAGGAGATGCTATGCCTGGACAGAACTAGAAGAAGCAGTGTTTGAATAGGGCCTTGCCTATACAAGTTATATCTCAATTTGCAGTCAGCTTGGCTGTTGAAAGAGCACTCCTTTGAAAAGCTCTTGCTCCTTGCTGCCATTTCATGAAGGGTTTAAACCTGAAGATTTTCTTCCTGTATGGGGAGGGAGCACAGGAAGTACCTACCATTTCTCTACCAGCTCTCTCATGTCTCCAGAGCCAGTGACTACTCCTGTGGTAGCCCTGACTCCAGCATGCTCGCTGGGCTTACTTCAGATATAGTCTGCAAATGTAGAGGAGTCTTTGCAGAATTACATACGCTGCTAGCTTTACTGGCAGTCACACCAACTTGTACACTAAAGAGCAAAGTTCTCTTGGAACTGTAGTCAATAAATGTGGTAGCTGGTATTAGATTGCATATTTAATGTTGCATTTTCCATTCTAAGGATCAGTTATCAACAGTGATATAATCTGTGGTAGGACAATTACGGAACAGTTTCAAATTTGCAAGGAAGGACGCAAAAGCGTTGCAGTATGGATTTTTTTTTTTAATTAGTAGTTGCATGAAGCTACAAATGACACAATATAAATAGTTCTCAAGAGTGTTTGGTAAGTCAAAAGCTAGGTAAGATGCTCAAAAATGTCCGATAAGTACCATCTGAGGATGTATCATATCTAGAAACTGTAACACTTAGTTTTTATATTTGAACATTCACATAAGAATAAAGGGAACGGTGAAAATAACTGTGAGGAGCTTGACCAATTCATGACCTAGGATAATAGCATGAGACTCAGGCACAAATTCAGGGTACCCCAGGATACGTGACAGATAGTTAATAAAAGAAGGAGTCCCTTGCCATATAGACACCTCTTCTCATTACCTGAATATCCTCTGTTCAGTGTTAAAAACATATGAGGGAGAAAACAAAAAAAGGTCAGTTTTTGACTCCAAACGTAAGCACATATGGCATTAACTATCTGCACTTCTATGCAAGTGGGGCTGCTGCTAGTGAATAGGATGTCAGTGTTAGCATCCTCACTGATGGCCAAGAAGGAGAAAAGGAGAAAAGTGGCTCTGTGATGAGCCCTTACTCCATACAGTCCATGCTGGCAGCCCCAGGGTCCTCTATTGCAATTACTTTCTCCTGTGAAAGAAATTCCCTACTTGTGCTATAATTTTACTTGGTATATTATGTCTTATTCTGAAAAAGTTTTCTCTTTTAACATCTTTCCCTTTAATATGTGCATACAAAGTGAATGTATACTCACATTTACATAACTATGGGTAATTGTACTAATTTATAAGAATCTGTGATTTTTGCTGTTATTCAGCATGGGTTTTTCATACATAGTTTTGGAGTACTGAAATCTAGTAATTTCTTTTTTCTTCACCAAGAGTGTTTTCCTTGATCAAAAGTATTCATATATCAATAGCTCAAAGACATTCAAGCTCCATAAATTAATCTACACAATACGAACACACAACATTCCCTTGTCTTCATTCATTTTCACCAACTGCTGTCATTTAGCTATGAAGTCATTCTATTTCTCTCCTCCCACCCTGATCTTTCCCCTTTTTTTGTTATAGAAACTTGGCATATTTAGGCTGTGTATTAGATGTTTGATGATTATGCTTTTGCTTTGTACTTAATAGACTCAAAACATAGTTTTCTGTTTCAAGAGGAAAAAAACTAAGAACTTAAAACTATACTTGTTGGAAATGCTGTCCTCTCCAGCTTTCCAATTGAAAAAAAAATATTACTAGTTGTATGTGGTTTATGAGAGACTTAAGTGGTTCATAAAACCTGATCAAAAGTCTCCTAATTTAAAGTTATTTAAAGAAGTACAGACCATTCCAATAGGTCAGACTTGAGTTTAAGACTTACACTTCTGTCAGGATAGAGAGGGGGTTCTCCAAGTTTTTTATTTACTTCTGAATGAACTTCAGTATTTGTGACAGATCTGAGTATACTGGAAAGGAAAGGGAAGCATTAATTGCAGTTACAAGTCCACTTCCCATGGCTTGAAAATCTTGACTGTCTAAACAGCCTGTATGTCATTTTAAGCAGTATTCTGCTTCTTTGTCTCAAATGTACCTTTAACCTCTGAAATGCCATTTTTTCAACTAATCAGCCACTCTTCATATAATATCCCCAAACTAGCAACATTCATTTTGGAAATACTTTATTGTTTTAACTATTTTGACTTTGCTGTGTGCATTTGGAAAGCACATCACTTTTTTAAACAAAAAAATATTGTTTTTCTCTTTTTTATAAAATGCCATTATGCGGTGAGAAGAACTGTGAAGTGCTTTTATTTGTTTTCTTCTCAACTATTGCTAGAGGCTTTCAAAAAAGGTGACATCTAAATGATAATTCATGACAGCACTTTCAGAATTGATCATGATGCCACAGTGAGACTACACTGATGTGCAATTGTTCGGGTTTTAGGCCATATTTAATGGAGCTGCTCCCGGTTTATACTATCACAGAAATAAAGTTTGTGAAGCTCTTAGAAACATGTCATCTTATGTCTTTGCTGTTTTAGACCCAAATTTCCCCATCATTTGAATTTTGCTTTGAATCTCAACCATTCATTAAATAATGTTTGTGTCAATGAAGTCAAAATTTGGAAAATCTGTTAATGAATTGCTATTGTGGAAAGCACCTTAAGATGATGGATGTTGTTTTGTATTTAACTGAAGTAACTGTGAAGAACGTTAGGAGGCTTATATAAAAGTACTGGATGATTTAAGGAGAAAAGGAAGTTAACTGAAATTCTGAAAGATGGTACTGTTGGCTTTGCAAAACACATACTCCTCTTGTTTCTTTCACGGGAAAAGGGATAACCCAGCAACCTCCTCCTCAGCCTGGATGTCCAGACATCCTTGTATATAGCATGAGACATGAAAAATTGAGACTCCATGACCTGAACTGTGATTAGATCTCTAATATTGTTATCATAAACGTTTACGACCAGCTTAATTCTCTCTTCATTTTTGTATGTAGTCCTTAAACTTTAGTACAGCTTCCTGGAACTGGAATTTGTGTGTGCGCTTTTTTTTTTTTTTTTAATTTCTACTTTAAGCTTTGAATCTATTCCAAAAGGATTCTGAACTTTATAGCACAAACCTCTACTCAGTCAGGCAATATGTGCACTTCCTCTCATGAGGCCCACCACCGGGAGAGATATGAGAAACTCGATGAGGTATCTGAAATTACTCCAGTACCCACCCAGCTTATCCCCCTTAAGTGACCTTTTTGAAGTCAACAGGCTTCTTAATGCTGCCTACAAAATGATAATTTATATTCATTTTATTCAAAACAAAACGAGATCAGAGGACTGTCTGACGACTAAAGCATACCTCTAGCTCCTCAAAACTTGACAATGTCCAAGGCCTTTTTTCCTCTCTTCTTTTCTTGAGATAGTTTTGTTTGTTGTATTCAATATTTAATCCTGTCTATGAGACTCATTATCACCACGTATTAAATAAATAGCTCTGGAAGATTGCCTTGAGGAATAAACTTGTGCACAGTCCTTGCCCAAAGCAAGTCGAGCTATACCAGAATGATTCCTGACTCATATCTGTCACATTTGCTCTTAGAAACCAACAGTGATGGATATTCCACAACCTCCCCACGCAATCTTTCCTACTGTTTACTGTCCTTATCACTAGAGGAAGCTGTCTCTAGCACCAACTCTCTTGGTGCAATCAAAATACATTACTCTTGTCCTATCTCCAAAGAACATATGAATAATTTCTTTTCTCCCTTTTTGCATCTCTCTTATCCTTAAAGGCTCTTAATGTCTCTCCTTAGTTTTCTTTTTTTTTTCTGCTAATTCAGCCTTTTAAATTCAACCTTTCCTAGTAGTCATTCTTCCTACACCCTCACATTTTTGTTTCTGTCTAAATCTTTTTTGAAACATGGTGCCCCAAACTGGTTGATAGTCTCCATCAGAGATATTATCAGTAAGCACCAAATAGAACAGTAAGATTATTTTATATGTTTTAATAAAAATTCTTCAGCATGGGTTACTGGAGTCCATTAGAGCTCATGTAAACTTCTTCAGTCTTGTAAGTCCAAATTTCCATCAAGCTGAGATGCAAGTCACTTCCTTCAAGGGGCTGCTCAAGCTTACATTAACCATGAACAGAGGTGCTATTTGAAGATGTAATAAGGAAAGCCTTGAAACTAAACCAAAGGAGTGTGGACTCACTGTAGGAAGCACTGTGTGGACATTCTCTTTGTGTTTTAAATCTGCTTGGAGTCATGGAATAGAAATGAGTTAAGAGGTTTTAACTCGTTCAACAAAAACCCCCAAACAACCAAAAAAACTCCTAGATGGTTAGTGTATATAAGCTGTAGTTTTGACTAGTGCTGAAGGGATTCAAGAAATTATCCAAAATGAAAGCAACTGAGTTCATCCAAATATGAAACTGCCAGAGTATATGGGGAGTTTCAGAAAGTGTGACACAAGTGCTCTGGTTTTAGCGAACCAGAAGCAGCATTGGAACAAAAACCTATGATGTGAGATGATGAACTTATTCTGGGGTGATTAGTAAAAACATCATAATTATTCACTTGCATACATTAGAGAAGTAAGCCAAATATTTAGCCACTTACTAAGGATGAGTTAGATTGTACAGAGAAGATCCAGGTGCTACCATCTGACCTGGAAAAATGCCCAAATGAGAATGTTAATTTTTCAGATGTTTTAAATTAAGAACTGTGCCTGGAAGTTAACTTTTCTCTTAACAATGAAACCTCATTTTAATCCAATGTCTGTCTATTGCAAGTAGAGCTACCAACAGTCATGCCTTTCTTAGAGCAGTGCTGAATTTATGAATTGCACGTGGTTGGTAAATGAGGGAATAAATAGGTATCAAATGCTCTGTGCAAATTTACCACAAAGACATCTGGATTTGAGAACCTCTCAGCAGGCAAGTTTCTAATGATCTCACATATTTCCTTCAAAGAGAATGACTTGGTTGGGTCTCTGTATTCTTTAAAGATCTACAGGAAATTCAAACAGGGAAATGGAATAGGTTTATTTTTAGTCATGGACATGACTTCCTTCAAAATAACACTCATCTCAGTCTTGTGAAGTAAGCTGCTTCTTAGTGTAGTGGATTCGTAAAATGCTCATGCCTTCCTGCCTTGTAAAATTAATAGTAGTCCCATTGAAATGGCAATATTTCAGCATGGTAGTCATGAATGTCCCTGTTTTATGGATTGTCTTTTGTGCAGGGATATGTGTCCCTAAGGGAGGCCTAGTTTGGGTAACTTTGCATCAAGGGTTACCTTTCATCACCTTTGAGACTGAGGAGAGACAAGGCATGGTAGAGAGACAGTGATGCTGTGGCAATTCCTAATCACTGGTTCAACTTCCTGGTGCAGTTAAGTAGATCCTGCTTGGTTGCTCTTCAGGACCAGCCACTACCAGTTTGACTTTCAGCCTTAAAGTATTGGTTCAGTTTCTTGTCTCTGCCCTGCCTGGACTGGCTAATGGAGAAGTCACAGCATTGTCTGAGCCAGGTTTTTGCTGCTCCAGCAGAAATTAAGGGCGATGACATAAAAGCCTTAGGGATCTGTTTAGTTATGGATGTTCTAGCCCAGGTGCTGGGAATCTGAATAGCCTGTGTGTCCCTAAATGACTCACCACAACTTTTGCTGAGGACTGGAGCAACAGTCCACGGTATTGATGGACGTGAAGCTTGGTACCCTAGGGCTGCTTTGCATTGAAATGCCCAAGGTTTTGCTCAGTCTAAATGAATATGTTGCTAAATGTTGCTAAACAAAACACTGGAGTGCTCAGGGAGCCCAATCTGTTTAGGCTGTAGAATATCTTTTAACTTTTTTTTTTTAAACCCACAACACAGGTCTTTGCCTTTAAGCCCAGTCCACTCAAATGTGTACACAAAGTCCATCTTTTCACAGAAAGCAAGGCCCCAGGATAGAGGATGTTGACATTGGAAAGATTTCCTAGTCAAACTATTTTCCTGCCCTGGTTCCTCTCTGGGGTCCTGGGCATGATGTGGTAAGGGCAGAGGGAGGAGGGGAAAAAAAGCCTTTAAAAGCGTTTGTGCTGCAAGTTGCCAAGTTTTTTGTAGTAACTGGCTGCAGAAGCCAAGCTTCTTTTAGAAACCCATCCTTGGGGAGATCCCTCCTTCCTCGAGGTGATCATCCCAGGCCCATGCTCTAGCTGGATCACATCCCCCAGAAAAGAAAGAACTACTTAATACTACTGGTTCCTGTCCCGCTATTTTCCAAGAGCTTGTGTTTCACATTGCCTGTAGCCTTCTTTGCCTGTCTTCAGGTGAGCTTCGGTTGTTTTTACCCATAAACTGTTTGGGCAGCAGGGCTTTATAAGTCTTGTATGAATCCCATGGTACCCTTAAGCAGAAAAGACCACTGTAGTTGTGGCACTGGCAGTGAGAGTCCATACAAACTCCGTGTAAATCTGATGGGGCTCTTTAGCTGATGATGAGAGAGGGGTATGTCTGGGGATGTCTCCCAGGGCTAGTACCAAAAAGCGTAAAATCCAAGTTTTCCTCTCCCCTCTCTGAATGGTTATGTGGACAGTTGAGACCAAACAGGTCTGCTGAAAGGAAAATGTCTCAGAAAAGATGTGGCTTGTTACTCTGGCAGTCCATATCAGGATGCAGGCTCCTCTATTTGTAGTTCCCTTTGTTCTGCCTGGAGTGGCTGTGTACAGCAGATGTCCCCAAGCAGGTCCAGTCTTCTTTCCTCCGAAGGAAATGGTTTTGAGGCAAACAACCTCAGTTTGGCTACAGGAATTTTGATCTGAGGAGAGAAATCCCTGCTATGACAAGGGATATTTCTCTGGCACCAGGCAGTTTTGCAATGACACATCTGGGCACGTTGCCTCTGTGCCCAGAGTCTGTCTGTCAACTGCCAGCTGGTAGTGAAAGGATAGGACAGATTTACTCACTGGTCAGACTTTCCCATCTCTTGTCTGCACTAACTGAGGCAAACAAAGCAAAATATGGCCAGATACAGGTGTGTATGACCTCATGGAAATCCTGGTTTGGATTCACTGGTGACTTAAACTGGGATGAAAAGTTACTGCAGCTGTTGCTTAGTCAGAAAATTGTGGGAATAACTGCACAGTACAATATACAGTGAGACAGCATCAACATGAGCTCTGTGATAAGGCCTGTGCTGATCCCTTGTCTGCACTTGGGCACTAAAAAAAAACAAGGGAGGGGTTTTCATTGCCAGGAAGGCAGGGCAGCTCTGCTCTAGCCCTACTCAGCCCCTGGGATGTGGTTTAAAGCAGGCAGCAAATGTAAAACAGGAAAGCAGCTAACAAGATAAGGTTGTTTCCACACCCTACTTTTACATATGCCCAGATCCTCCCAGGTCTGAGGCTGGAGGTGACTAGGGGCAGTCAGAAGCCCTCGTGACCTCGGTGGAGTCTCTTTCTAGCATTCCTCATCTTGCTGTTCCACTCTGTCACACGCATAGGCATGACTTCCACTGCCATTTACTCCCTCTAAGTTTGCATACACTGACATGGATTTGGTGTTGCTAAAAAATGGGCAGGGTATTCCTCATGCAGCCATACCTGGGATTTATACTGAAATTGGTGGTTGCCCATGAGGCAGGAGGTGAGCTAGAAGGAGGCCATCTGTGATGGAGCTGACAGGAGTTGCTAAACTTCTTCCAGGGCTATGTACATCTTTTAATATTCATACCCTCTTGTGAAAGTCTGGAATAAACCTTTTAGCCTTCCACTACTCCTACCTAAGCCATATTTTCTTCCTTTCTCATCTCCATGGAACTGCATCAGAACAGTATCATTCTAGACAAGCTTCCCCCTAAACAAATGCTTTAGTTTACTGCAAGCTTGGGGAAAGGAAAACATGAATTTTAGATCTCATGGTAGAAACAGTTGCTGGGAGAGGTCCAATACTCCATGTTCAGGGATGTGAATATCTCCCTTCTATTAAAATAAAGGACTGCCACTCACCTATGAGAGTGACAAGAGAATCTCAAAATTAATATACAATAATATACTTCTAAAATTATTTACCACTGTAACTCCATACCTCTTTGTGCAAGTTTTGAAGAAGTGACTAGAAGATAGAATTGACCTCTATTTGGCTATACTTGCAAACCAGGAAAACGAGGCAGCATTCACTGATGCTGGGTCCAAGTGGTGGGGATGGGAAAGGTCCCTGCTGTCCAAATGAGAGTGACCACACCCAAAGCATATTGGGGAAGTGCTCTATGGCACTCATACTCCTCTGGGAGTATGCTGAGTGGCACCAGCTCTGTATTGGGCCATGTGGGTGCAGGGCTGGGCACATGTCTGTGCCAGAGCAGTGTTTTATTTCTAAACATGGGTGGACATGACAGCTCAGCACATACCCAGCTGCATGGACAAGCTTATTACAAGGGATGAGGAGTCCACACATGGTGCAGTCCCACAGAGCAGGTATGATGGCTCTGCCCTGTGGCTGATGGAGCCAAGGTGGTCCTTGAACGTATGCTGGTTGCAGATCTAAAAATCTCCTCATGATTGTTGATAACTCTGGATCAGTTTGAAGACATGAGGCAGGTGACAATGACAAACTCTCCTCTGCAAGGCAGATGCGGGGGATATAGGGGCTACTCTTCCCTTTGGGTGACTTATTGTGCTTTTTTCTTGGGATCATATTAACACAGATAAACTGCTCTTTACAGCTTTGGAATCAGCAGTGCTACTCAGAAGCTGTTTTTCTGGTCAGTTTTTCTTTGAAGCTGACTGTTTCCACTCCCAAAATATCATGTCAGGGTGAGTTTTGATCCCTGTGAATGGGTGAGGATGTTTGTTGCTCCCAGCAGGACCGCTGCAACAGGTCAACTAAAAAGAAAGAAAACAAATCCCCACACCACCATCAAAATCAGCTGTGACAATAAACATCACTGTCCTGAGGGGTGAGAGGGGAGGGTGGTAGGTCAGGAGGCACGGGAAGACAACGGCTTAGGTCAGCTTTTCAGATCACCGTGGCTAAGGCTGATTCTGTGTGAACTGCAGCAAAGAGCCTGCTCCAGATGAGAGGGGAAATTGCTCAGTCATTCTGAGGCTTTTCCTCAAAACTCTGGTAGAGAGAGCTTCAAAAGACAGTGTGTTGAGAAAGAAAGGGTAAGATTGCCAAAATTTGAGGGGAACACCTGATTTCTGCTGTGAATTGCAGCAAAACTCCTCTCCTCCCAGGCAGTTTTATGGTACATCTGGTTTACACGGATGGGTTGTCCTGAGTGAACTGGGTTGGTATTTATCAAGCCTTCCTTCAGTACAGCAGCATCTTCTAAGGTTGTATCATCTCATACCCCCAACTGGCAAGCTGTTTAGCTCTTCTCTCTTTGCCATCCCTCTTAAAGCACAATTTATCTTATAAATGAGATCCCGGTGTGACTTGCTGAATAAATCTCATGTTTAGGAAAAGCCTCTTATGTTTATTTGAAAGAATCACCAGAGAAGTGAAGAGCTTTGATATGGAACGTAGGAAGCCAGATAAGGAGGTTGATAAACTCTGTGTTTGCTCTAGGTTACATGGTTGAAGAAGAGTATTTTGCTATGTACCATGTTGCAAGCCTCTGAAACAGACTGTTTAGGTGAGCTAATTTCCAGACAGGTGTAGTAAAACTGTGCATTTTACAAATGATGCCATTAATGGGCTTGTCAGGAAGGCAGAGGGATACTAAATGTAAACAAATCCACAAAAAGGACCATTTCTTCATTTGTTTGAACAACTCCAGCACTGGAAGTCTCCAAATCACTCCTCTGAGGAGGCCTCCCAAATCCTACAGTGATAGAATTGTGCAGATTGAACCAGACCTCTTAAATCTCAGAATAAGATTAAATTATTAAAGTGAACTTCTGTAACTGCAATGGAAGACAGTATAGGTCTGGTGACAGCTTCATTTTATATCATGCAATGATGATGCTGCTGAGCCATGATTGCAAGCCACAGACCTGCTTTCTTATGTGATCTTGACAACTAAGAATGAAGCGAGTTTGGATGGAAACCAACATAAGGATTCAACCTGCAGAACACTATTTCTTACAGAAGAATTGTTTTCCCACTCTGCATATATACGTCAGGTTAGGCCTGTGTAAACCCCAAGAGTCCAATGTTTATCAGATTTCTTCTGATATCTTTCGGTTTTGTTTTAAAGGAAGAGTTCTATTCTGGGAAACTTTTATACCCTACAGTCTACAATCTTGCTTTCAGTATTGAAAATTTATATTTTAAACACATACTTTTTTACCAGTGCTACCAGAAATCCTGTCATTATTAAATTTGAGATGCGTTAAAGATATCTTCCTTTACATTTTGTGCTTGTTTCTCAGGTTGGGAACTGAAATGAAGTTTTTAATTTGGGTGGTTTTGCTAGGTTTCTAGTACTGCCTTGCTTGTGATGTGGCTATTGCATAGTAACATAATACTTATTTACCTAGACCCAACTGTTTTTACTGGAACAGAACATTCCTTCCCATCAAACCTTTCAAAAATTTTTTATTTCCTTCAAGTTCTGGCAATAAATAAGGAAAAGAGAAAAGAAGAAGAGGGTTGTCTGTAAGCTGACAGTAGCCTTTTAATGGCCATGTAAAGGTGATAATGGTGAGACACCGCTGAACTGAGCCCACCCTTGGTTCATCTGAGCAAAGCTTGGAAGTGGCAGTGAGGTCCTGTAGGTTTGTTTAGAGTGACCTAGGTGGATTGCCTTCCACGGCTGACGAGCTCCACCTGCCCAGGGGGCCGGGAATCGAACCCGGGTCGCAGCGGTGAGAGTCAGACACTCTAACCACTAGACCACCAGAGCCTTTTAAATGTAATGATAATGGCCCAACATTGGTGAGAAAAAAACCTGTGCTACAGGCAGACACTTAGAGACTGCCCTGCACAAGGACTGTGCGTCTGTGGCCACCAATCTGCATTCCTGCTGGGGTCCAGCAGTGGGGCTGGGAGCATGACAGGCCAGCTACACCTGTGCCCAGCACACTCTGCACCCCAGGGACAAGTCGGTGAAGCATAGTTCCTTATCAAGGCACCATCCTGCCCCATCCTGCCTACCTCAGACTAGTGGCAGAGCTCTGGGGCTCTGGCACATTAGGATCTCCCCTGTTACATGTTCCATTTATTAGTTTCTTTACCATCCTTCATGGTGGAGCTTTCGTTCCTTCCCTGCTTTTCTGCTCCGTCTCTGTCTTGGGAAGAGGTTATTCAAGTCTGGTAATTCACTGTTCAAGTGAAAAGTTTGTCCAGCTGTGTACTGAGTGTTTCTGAACACCAGAAGTAAAGAAGTATGCTGTAGTACTTCCCTGAGTATTTTTTAGTGTTTATTTCATTTTAGTATTTATTTCACAGTCACTGCTACTGGCAGCACAGAGACGCCCTGTCCCCTGGTTTGAAATCTGAGGTTTCCAGACAAGGTCTTTAGGAAAGCTCTACTAAACGTGTGGCTGTCCCACATGGACCTGAGACACTGATGCTGCTGGAAAGGCACATGAAACCAGGGTGTCTCCGCACCTGGTGTATTTATAGAGAGCAGTTGTGGTCCCGCTCAGCTAAACTGAGGCTGTTCAAACCTTGCTACGCTACCTCTGTCTGTGCTTTGACAGCCTCTGTCTAATAAAAATTCAGTCCCTTGGCTCTAAGTCTAGAGCTCAAATCAGCATGTAAAAACAAATGTAAATATGGGAGAGGTCTTGCTGGTTGATGCAGGTGAGCAGAGAGAATGGTTCTGCCCTTCTATTCATCTTTTTCCTGTCTCGGCTTTCATTTTTGACCTTATTGCAAGTCTTGGTTCTGGAATTTCCACTGCCTTTTCCTGTGGCATCCTTTGTATACGGACAGAATACGTTAGCAATCAGATTCAGCATCATTTTTTCCACTCTGTCTGGAACTGCAGCTCTGGGGTATCAGCTCTCCTGCTGATTGCTTTGAAGCTACTTTTTACCATCTCAAAAGTGTCACTAAATTTTGAGACATCTCCTTGTTAGAAGAGACAGGGAGGTGTCGCTGCTCAGTTTTCTTTCCATTTCTCCACTCAATTATTCCTCCTTAGCACAATTTATTATAACATGCATGCAGTCATTCTCTTTCTGACCAGCATGGATTTCAGCCGGTTGATTTCCCATCAAGTGCAATTTTATTATTTTTTTTCTATTGCTTCACTTCTCTCTTTTTTTTTTTTTTTTTTTTTTTTTTTTTTTTTTTTTTTTTTTTTTTTTTTTTTTTTTTTTTTGGTGAGTGTATGTAGCACACAAGGTTTCTATAAAACCATTAGTAGACTTTTTGAGCCTATTTCTGTAGCTTTTTTATTGGTATCTAGCAATATTTATCTAATGTTAGTTTTGAATACATGTATTTTAGAGCCTGAGTTTTTGGCAGTTACTTTCCACATCTGGGTCATCGTCTTGTTGTTAATTTTTGTACAGCTGTTCCTCTATCATGTGTTAAATACTGTTTTTGGTTAGGGATGGGCCAGCCCACTTATTTCAAGTAAGAACAGATCAGACCCGTCATGCCTTACACAGACTCGGAGAGGATCAGCCAAAATCGTGGGAATAGGATAGATTTTTTTGCCCTGAGGCTGAAGAGGAAGTTTCATTTAGGGGATTCACTCTTTCCCTCTTCAGATGTCAGTCAGGGAAATTGTTCATTCAACATGGCTGGCATCTTTTTCTTGGCTGAAAGCAGACAGACAACTCAATCTAATTGCACAGAAAGGTTAGCCTGCTTTCCCTTTTCAAGTAAAACAGGTTTATATGTTTCTGTGGAGCTGACTGAACAAACAACAGGTGGATCTAAAAAAGCCCTCTGGAAAATCTCTACAGTTGATGCACTGGGAAATGACAGGGGAGTGTGTTACAGCCACTCCCCTTGCTAGGGCAGCTCGTGTTCTGCTAATGCCCTGAGAGAGTAGAGGAGTGGAGGATAGCCTGACGGTAGCCTGACAACAGAGAGTGGGTTCTGAAAGTTTAAGTAAACTGTGCCAAAGTCATGACTTTATGTGCTTGTCCATATTCAGTCTAGAATCTCAGTGAAATTTCTAGGGTTCTGCAAAGAGCCCACTTTAAATATAGATAAGCATTTGTATGCTTGTTATAAAGATCAGTGTGAACAGGGAGGTGGCCATCTAAAAGTGGGACATGATGACTTTTCACATAGTTGCTAAACAAAAATGTGACAGCACAGCTCAAGGTGTTAAATTACTTGGTTGTTTTTGAGGATAGTTTGACTTAAAATATGCAATTTGTACCTCTTAACCTTACTGCCCATACTAGGTCTGTTACTGGTATAATGGGACCAACCTCCAAAAAGTTCTGAACTTTTTTTCCCTTTTAAGTCTTTCAAAAATAGCTTGCAATTGGATTAGATTTCATTCTCAATCATTGCTCTCTAAATCTACTGTAGCCTTTTTCCACTTGAGCTATTCAAGTAGAGGAAGGGCAGGCTGAGTGGTCCACACTCAGGTGTGTGGGGTGAAGAGCAAAGGGTGAGGAGGGACCCTGCACCACTGACCTGTTCCTTAGGCATCCAGAAATAGTATTGTCAATACTTTAGGGCAGCCAACTGGCCTGTTTGTAGGTGAATGGAAATACCGCTGGCCTTTCGTATTAAAGAAAAAACCCAACCCAACCAAAAACAAATCAAACAACCCATCTAGTCTGAGTATTTTATACCTCTACAATAGGAAACTCATTTGGCAGCATTTGCCCTGGCAGTGGCTTGTGCTGGTACACACTGGGAGATGCTTGGAGATGTGTCTCCTACTACTCTGGAAACATGGTTGGAAAAAAATCTACATGAAAAATTACTACTCCAAAACACGCACCTTTGGTTGCACCGTGATGCCCCAACTCAGCATATGTGCCTCTGTTCTGGAAAGGGATTCACACTATTATCAAAAACAAGGGCTGGGAATGCATAAATGCATAAATCTAGCCTGCGGCCTTGCCATGTCTGGTCCCCACATCCCTGTCTTCTGCTATGTTGCCTGCTATGTTGCTCCCTCTTGCCCATCCTACAGGTTTCCCTCTGCCTGGAAGGAAAGGGTATTGTCTTCCCTATGCCCCTCTGCCTTGCCTCCTGTCTGCATTGAGGGAGGTGGTATCTAGTAAGTTTAACAAGAACAGAAAACAGCATTTAATGATCATGTGGCCAGGTGGGGCTGGTCACTTCCAGTGAAGTGCAGGATGGCACCGACAAAGGGGCTGGTACCTGCTGCTGCCTGGTTTTACTCCTCTGCTGGATGCTGCCTACTTGATACCCACCTTTGTCATGCTTGTTTGCTCATGGATCTGATCCCTCTAAGAGGTTTTTCTCCTCATAGTGGCAAAGTACCACCCAGCCAAGTGAATCTTCACAAAGGTTTTTCTGCAATAGATGAATTTCCATATTATGGGAAAGGACCTCTCTGAAATAGCTAAGTCATGGACATTTTTGGTGTGCTGCATGTGGTATTTTTTTTCTTTAGTTAGTTTTAACTTTTGCTAACAGTTCTCTGGTAAGCAACACTAAAGCTCACCACAAAAGCTGCAGTAACCTTGTGTATTTCTCTCAGTATAGAGCTCCTCCTGGGAGGGATCCACAGTCCTGTGGTTCAGCATAGGCTGTCTCTGTTTCCTCTGCCTGTGAGTCACAGGGCTGTGCCACTAGGAAGGTCATGGGACTACAGAACATACCAGTGGGTGGATTTGGGTTCTCTTTCATCATAACCTTAGCTGATACCTCTTCTCCTTCAGTGACCTTTTGCGGGTTTTTACCAAAGCTAAGCCATATGCAGTATTAGCATATAACTATCCTGTCAATATTTAGGTTCCCGGGAAGCATCCCTTCCATGCGGAAGTCACCAAGTTCCATACGCACAGATCAGTTTCCATAGTAACTAATGTGGTTCAATGAGAGGGGAAAATCAGAGGATTTTGAAAGGCAAAGACTAATACTGCAAGAGAGTAAGTGGAACGAACCCCATGTACAGTGACTTGGGGCACACCACAGGTTTTATGATGTGTGTTTCAGGCAGATTTGCATGGTTTGTGAAGCGTTTCTTTCCTCAAAACTTGGCAGTGCAAAGTAAAATGGTACTTCACAGTATTGCACACTTAGAAATCCTGTGTTAGCTATTCATGCACTTTGTGAGCTCATGAAGACAAGAGGAAAATGAGTTTTACTGCCTATTTCAAAGCAAATTGTCATACCACTATTTTATGACCTTTGGAGAAGCAAACATGCATTCTTCCAATGCTCCTTCCTCATCTCTGCTGCAACAATAGAAGATGTCAAACAGCAGAAAAGAGCAGGACTCAGGCAGAACCATTTTTCAGTTTCTCATTTATTCCATGCTGTCACAAATACCACCATCGGTGGGTATAAAATTATGATGCAGCTAACATATTCTTATATATGCTGGTCAGAGTCACTACTACTGATCCATTTTTGCTTGAGCTGTGGGATCTGATGAACTGAACAGAAGTGTATATTTTCCTTCAGCCATGTGCTATAAGTCAGGGAACAAACATATTGGTTAAAAATATATCTGAAATTAATTTATTATGTGAATCTAGAATCTTGTACATCACAGATTGTATGGCATGACATATATTCCTGTGGAAAGCAAATGTTCAGAATGTTAATTCTGCAGAAATAGTTATTCAGAAGGCAGGAACAATCAGTTAAAAAAGGCATAGGAAACTTTGCATTAGTACATTGGTATCAGTAGGTGTACATGTTAAACTAACAGCATGCATATTGCAATGCCTTTTCCTTGGACACAGTAAACTAAGAAGAAGCAAAACCACATAAAGCAAGATTCATGTCACCCAAGTTTAGCTGGGTTATGAATGTTGCCTGAGTTAGTCGTCTTGGCTCCATTTTTAGTTAGTGCATAGTAATGATGTCTCCTGTTGTTGACTCACCCCATCTATTTTAGATTACCCATTAGAGGTTCCTGTTGCTGCTCCTTTACTAAGAGAGAAACTAATGGATGATTAGATTTAAATAACCAAAGGCTGGTGAGGTGAAGCCCATGTAGAAGTGTACATCCAGTGAAGGTCAGAGGGCAATAGCTCCACAGAGAAAGAAGTTTGGCTCTCTAGTCCTTATTCCCAACCACGAAAAGGGCTAGGATCTATTTGTTTTCCTTGAGGCGCAGCATAGGCTGTGTTCTTCTAGTTATACATTTCAACCTCCAGATCAAGATAATTGCACCTACTCTGTATATTAGAGATGGCTCCTGCCCCTGCTAACCCTAGACTGATCCTGGGCACTGTCTGGGACAGCACTGTGGGGTCTCAGTCTGAATTGTGCAACTTAATCACACTGATAGTTTGACAGTATGGAAAAATCTCAGGAGAGGAGCCATGACACAGCATTGCTTACTAGTGGAGGTGTAGCTAGAGAATCAAAACCAGGAACCCATTATGTGCAAAGGCACAGTGGCTGGTGTGACATTATGCCTGTTAGATAGAGAAATGACTAAGAAATTTCTATAAGCTGAGAAGCGGAAGGGAGGGCTGCAACAGAATTAAAAAGGAAAATCCACACGGACGTTGAAGATCTTGGGCACACAGAGAGCACGGCTATTCTGGGCCTCGGTGAGACTGAGAAACAGACACAGCATTTCCTGGCAATATGCTCAGGAGTGGAAGCGTGATGTTCAGATCAGATGTAGAGCTACTTCTTGACTCCACAGTCAAAGCAGGTAGGAGTAGCCGAGCAGGGAACGTCACACAGCCACAGCTCCCTGTCTGCATGCTTCATCTGTTTCTGGAGAAGCCGAACACCCTGCAGGGCTGCAGATGAGAGAAGCATTTTACTAATATTCTCTGTGCTCTTTTCCATGCTGATTCATGTTTCTGGGGCACAAAGGTGAGCAACCAAGCAGAGGTTATCATTTCTCAGCACCTTTGAGCCCTGCTGCACCAAAGGAAAAGAATAAAGACAGCTGCCAAGAGGTTAGTGCCCCAAAGAATGCAGGGGATGCACAGGGAAGGGCAGCCAGCCGTCACTGTGTCTTGATGGCAGACAAAACCACAACCCAACCCACAGAGCACTGCAGCCACTTGTGCTTTAACACATTATGCCCTGTGATAAAGAAATTACATAGATTATAGCTGAACATGGAAAATGTGATTCATCCAGTCTCCAAGTACTGATCCCTCCATCCATCAGGTCTGAAGTGTACAGTGGAAGCTGAGGTGAGCTGGAGTTTCCGGGGAGCGGTCTGCAAGGCTCCTCCTGTCTTTCTCCCTTCTTCCTAAACACAAGTGACAGGACCCTGTTCATGCTAATAAGACATGAGGGGGACATTTTGAGCTGTGGGGGTGACCAGAGGTGCTGCCGGTGCCGATGAGCAGACAGTTGTGCTGTGTGAGCTCCCCCATGGTCCTGGCATCTCTGGCACCCTGGAAGACCCTCAGTGCCTTCATTCTCCTCTGCCTTGGCCTGCCATTGCCTGCCAGGGCCATGGATCCCTACAAGAGTGCCTCAACCCAGACTCACTGCTCCTCTTTGATGAAAATAAATCGTTGTCTTCCAGGTACTGAAGCGTTAATGAGAACAGATGAAACACAGTGGATGTGCAGGGGAAACTGTGACTTCCCTTACTCATGTAGAAAAAGTAACGCCCCATATGCAAAGGTGCCAAGGTTTCCTGTAGTAACATTGTTGTGGTTAAGCCGGTATTCCGAGAGAGTAAACTGAAATTGCTGAAGTTCCATTTGCATTTTGAATGTGCATAATTGAAAGTATTAATTATTTCATTGAAGGTGCAGGAGCCACAGCCAAAGCATCTGTATAACTCCACTTGAAGCTCAGGTATAGCAGTAGGATATAGATAGTCCTAGGACATAGGATAGGATATGCAGCAGCTGGTGTAGTGCTAAGCAAATGAACAGTTCTTACTTCTTATCCACCAGCACTTTTGATTTACAATAGTCACATGAATTTGGAGACTGCAGCAAAAATGCTATAGGGCTTTGCATTCCTCGATGGAGTTAGAGAAAGCTTTAAAACTTGGGTAGGAGAGACAGATAAGCTGAGAAATTGTAGTAGAAGCTTTAATATTTGAAATTTTTCATTCATATTGAAATCATTACATGATTTTGTTGTCATAGAAGCCTTGAGAGCCATCAAGGACTAAGAGCTTTTAGGTTTCAAATAAAACACCATAATTTCACGTGATACCGTAAGAAATATTGCTTGGGTGTGAAAGAACAGGCAGCATATAATCTCATTAGTGCAAATCAATTTTATACCTGCCTGTCAGCCAAGCTATTGATGGGCCGTTCATAGCCTTCCCCAGCAGAAGGTAACATTGCTATACCAAGCTTCAGTGAGGGTGGATTAACCTAAGGCAGGATTACTCAGCCTTTGGACGAGTCTTAACCTACCTCCTCACCTCAGATATTATCCTAGCAGACACATATGGAACTATAAGATTCTGCTGCAATTTCCTTCCATTCTCACCCAAACCACGTGCTAACACCCAATTTTTGGGACAAGGGACCCACAACTGGGACAAGGCAGGGACCTCTGGGGCAATCCTGTCCTCTCTTGATGCAACATCCAGTGATGAAGCCTGAACTGCTTCAGGGGACTGAAAGACATGTAACTGTGTATGTCCAATTCTACTTGCTTTGCTATGCGAGGTGGTAGCGAGGGACAGAGAGGTGGTGGTAAACAGTGTGGAAACAGACGATAAGCAGTTTGAGAAGTGTGTGTGCTCTGCGAATATTGCACACAAGAAGTGCAGCATCCCTGCAGTTCAACAGCAACTCCCAAAGCCACTGCTTCGGGATTCACACTATGTGCCCAGAAAAGTAAATGATGTTCAAGAACTGAAGTCTGCAGTGGTTTTTATGCCTGTCTTTAGAAGACTCATTTCTAGCTATGCCTTGGCCTCTTTTATGCTTTTGGGAAAATTGCTTAAAGGCACATATTTCCAAATAATGAATTGGAAACTTCCTTTGATGCCACTTCCATGAGTGTCTGTTATTACCTCCTAGAAGCCGGAGCATGAGAAGGTGTTTTAACTTGTGTTTGATGGCAGGACATGGGAGAATGTCCCAGCCTAGTCAGGACAATTCCTGAACACGGGTAATTCCCTTTTTGCTCTCTACAATCTGATTTCCATTGGATGGAATCCTTCATGTTGGGAGGGGGAGACTGCTTGTTTCACTTAGCTCTCCATCATCTGGACTAACCCCACTTTAGCCTCTCTGTGATGAGGCTAAAATACCTACTGATGCTGTGAAACAGCTCAGCAATAAAGTGAGCTTCTGTTAGGGCATTCAGGATTAATTTAAGGAAAACTGCTCCTAAGAAAGTAGAGAGACAGAAAGCCCCTGAGGCATTAAATATGTTAGTTACACAGTCTGGTTGGGGTGTTTAAATGCATACAGGGATTAACACTTAAAGACTGTCCACCCAAACTCAAAATGCCACTCTAATAAAGTTTGCAAATGTGTATGCAAATATTGAAAGTGGAAGATTAAAGACAGAATATTAGAAATAGAAACCTTGAATAAGTAAAATTGTTTTATAACTTGTTACTGTTATTTCAATCTTTCAATATATTTCCTAAGTTTTATTATGAGGCAATATTTTGACTGGAAAGGAGGTGTATGACCTGTGAAGTAGTGTTCAAAGGGAAAGATTATATAAGCAGTGAGGAACCAGCTAAGTCCCTCTTCCACATAGGGTAGGATAAATGAAATTAAAACTTATTATTCTGGGTTCCTAATTCATTTTGCTCCCCATGACCCAGCACACACATATTTGCAGAGAGCACATGAGGTTGTAAGTTAGTGAAGTTCTGAAGGGAAAATGCCCAAATCCCTTTTTTTTTTTTTTTTTTTTTTTTTTTAAGCACACGTGATTTCTTCCTTACTTTACAAAGCAGAAGGCTGGGGATGCAATCACTGGCCCCTTTTAGCCTCCAAGCTTGAATCTTTTCCTGTGTTTGGTCAAAGTACTACTGTTATCCTTGCAAGTAGTATCTCCTGCTGACTGTGCTTTTTGGCTGCAGCTCTGTGTCTGGTTTTCTTCATGGACGTGAGGCCTAGTAGAAGATTTAATGGTTTCTTTTCTTGATGGCAGCATCTCAGGCAGTATTTTCAGTGTTATCCTGTGCTAGTAAAAGCAATCAGATTTGGTCCTACAGATTTGCTTGTAGGTAGGTATTCTCCGTGGGCACCCAAACTGAACAGTGTATCCCTAGAGCCTTTCTGTTACCTTTCTTTCTGAAAAAAAATCAAACCAAAAACTAAAATGGAAGATTACCCTCTAACCTTCCAGATTCCTCAGGCTCATATTGCAGTTTATTGTCTAGAAGTAGTTCATTGTAAGCATGATATTCAATAAAGTAACACACTTTATTGAATATGTTCTTGGGATGGTAAGTCCCCTGCTGCTGCTATGTATGATTAACTTGTTATAATCTTTGTAGATGACAAACTTTTATTCTTCTCCAATACTTTGTGGAGAGAGAAATTATGTTTTTATCTGGATTGTGCCTGACGCTTCCTTCTCCCACAGATGTCCTCATGCTGCATGTATACTTGCACAGCTTGTTGTGCCCCAGTGTTGTGTTACACTCCTTATTGTTTGTGAGTAGCATTAATAATTTTCATTGTGCTTCTTTCTAAAGGGCTGATGATCTGACTCCCTCTGTTCCTCTATTTTGGCATATACATTTTTCTTGCACAGCTGTTAGAACAAAGAGTATTCTTTTGAGATGACATCTTTCAAACTAAACTGGAAAATGGTCATCTGGCAGCTCCTTGTCCGGTCTGAATGGCAGCAGTGGGTACAGTAATACCCAGTATAGAGCTGCTAAAGAAGTTTTTGTGCAGAGCTGTATTTCTTAGAAACAAATGAATCAAAGAAACTCAAGCTCTGTGCTTCCCTGGACTTACCATGAGAGAGCTGTGCTTTATGGTGTATTCCTTCACCTTTTTATCCAAAACATTTTATAAAATTCGTTTGGTTTTAGATTGCAGACTGCTTATCTCCTTCAGATACTGTAAAGATCAGCCCCATTAGCACCTTCCTCTGAGCTCATTTCTTGACAGTGCTTCCCATTTAAAGTCTGCAGGTAACCTTGCAGACTGTTCTGTGTGAAAGCTGTAGTAAAAATGTATTTCTTTTGACAGGAAAAATTATATTGATTCAGACTTCACAGAAATGCAGATTAACACAGAGTTCAATGGTGACAGGTAATGGTTTTCATTAACAAACTTCTCAAGGCTTTACCCTCAACAGCTCAGCTAAAATGGAAGGCCTTCAGATTAGTGAACAAGATGTTGTACTTCCTAAATTGTGCATCTCTTAAATTACTTGATTAACCAATTGTCCTGTTGTACATAAATAGCATACAGCGAGAATGGTTTTAGTGCTAGACACAGTCTTTGCAGATGTTGGGTTAGCTGGTACCATCTTATTAGGAAACTTGGGTGACCCATTGAATTTTACTTTTCTTTTTTCTCTGCACTTATTAGGCCATTTGGTACTCCCTTGTTGCCCCTAATACTTGTTAGATATACTTGTGGGCCAAAACATATCCACTCCCTGCTGCAGGCAGGGAGTCCTGGGACTCTGCCCTCAGACTTTCCTTCTCCCTTGCTTGTGTCATCATTATTCCGAGCCTTGAGATGGGAAGTGTGCTCACCCTGCCCTTGTCTCTGCAAACTTCTTTGTGATACTTTAATAATTAATTATCAAAACCCTTCTTTTCTCACAAGAGATGACTTTTTATATCTGATATGTGACACCAGGCTTCAGTGCCAGCTGGACTTTCTTCAAAATGCATTTACAATCTTAAGTGATTTATAATAGAATAAAGATTTGTTTTTATCAAGTCTTCCCCTCCTTACCTATTTTAAAAATTTATTCCAGTTATTGGTGCCAGCAGCGTCACAGTGTGATGACAGAGCCCATGAAAGCAGGAGCATAAGAAGGATGGAGGCACATATGTACCATGGAGGTAAGGGTCTGCCAAAGTGAGACAGGGCACGGTGGAGGTCCTCTGCAGCAAGGGTGTCTGGCTGTGGCTGGAGGATGAGGCCACATTATGCCAGTGTGGCATGGTGGTAGGTCAAGCAGTCATCCACTAGGAAGGAGTTGAGGTTCTTTTACATG
Organism: Pipra filicauda; assembly: GCF_003945595.2. Lineage (NCBI taxonomy): Eukaryota > Metazoa > Chordata > Aves > Passeriformes > Pipridae > Pipra > Pipra filicauda. Next base: position 3,489,965 of record NW_024104283.1, read on the forward strand.
GAGGCTGTGTTGCACAGGCGTGGGGGATAGAATGGCACATGTCACCTTGTACTGCCTCCAGAAATCCTGCATCACTGTAGTCATAAAGCTGCAGTTTATGAAATGCCCCATATCTGTGGAAAGTTATCTGGGCACTGAAAACCTTAGAAGAACAATCGTCTCTGTGAGCAGAAGAGTCTCTTGCATGTCTTATTTCAAATTGGGTACCTTTGCATGTTTATGTTTTCCTTTGTTTTCTACTAAGAGCACATAAAGGCATTGAAATGTGTAAGTGTCTTTATTTGCAAGACACTCCAGTCAGTGTCTTGCAAATAAATTGATGAACTTCTCCAGGATCCTCTAAGGCAGAGAGACATTGTTAACATTACCCTTCTTAGATAGCTTGCCATTGTTTTGACATGTTTTCCACATGAAGAATGGCAATATACTTACAATCGATACCTTTTATTTTGATCAGGAAAAAACAGGGATGGAGGAATAGTAGGTGAGAGCCAAACTAAAGTCTTTATGAGGACACATGCTCTTTCCTTTATAACGTGGGGCATCTGTTTGGTTTGGCTGAGCAGCAGCCTGCATAACACTGATCATCCTTTGCAAACCAGGGGGGAACCTTCCCTCTGCAGTCTCAGAGGCTTGTAAGCTTCTGCAGCCCAACCCTGTGTTAACTACCGGTCAATGAACATAAAGAGTTTTGAAAATGTTTTGTAAAAGTCCCCCTGAGAAGGCTTACTGCTCAGAGGACCTCTCTAGTCACACACTATCCATGCTTGCCCTCAAAGGGGCAGCACTCCTGGGCCACATGGACCTCTTGGCTATTTTTATGCCATGGAGACAGATTGTTCCCCTATTCAGCCTTAGACTGTGGGGGAATCAAAGTGGCTTAGAACTTCCTGTCCCAAAAGCCTGGGAATGCCTCAAATGGCTGAGAATTAGCTGAGTCAGTCTGTGCAGTCTGGTATTAGTCTCCAAGAACTTTCCAAAAACATCCTTGGAAAACAGCAAGGAGAGGGTTATAAGGAGGCTGGTGCCAGGCCTTTAACATTCTCAAAAGCCTACCCAGGAAAAAAATAAACCTCAAACCATTCAAACAATGCAGTCCTACACACAGATTTCTACAACTCAGCGGTACAGCATGCTAAGTATTAATATTGACTTGTTTAGTATCAAAAAATTCATCATACGCCTCCATCCCAAGGAGCATTCAGCCAAGTGACATGATGAAATTTTGTGTGTACAGTTGCAATCCTACTCGTTGACAACACTGGAAAACAATGAAAAGCTTCATCTATACAAATACCATGTGAGAGCATGACCTTGCTTAGACAGAAGTGCAGTACGACCAGACTTGTCCACTGGGGAACTTGGACAAAGCAGATGTGGAAGTCCCAGTCTGGAGAGGACCTGGGGGATACTAAGGTCAGGGAGCTGTGTCATGAATCTGATTCCAGCTTCATCTTCAAGCTAACTAGGGGGTTTGTCCTTCCTCCATTCCTGTTTTGGAAACCTTTTAATATTTAATCTTAATAATTGCTTATATTTGCAACTACGTATCTTCATGCATTCCAGGTAAATAAGTGATGAAGCAACACGTTATGACTCACTTATTCTTCTTCTTATATACAAGCTTAAAATTTCTGTAAATGCAAAAGAGAAAAAGATGCCCAACAAAAATATTATATAAACTGTGGAGTTGGAATATAATGTATTTGCTTCTAGGCTTACCAGAGTCTTCTAAACCACTCCTATGCAGGATGAATTTGTATGAATTAGGAAAATGAATGAAGGTATCCACTACCTAGGCTGCTTCTGTTTTATGATTAAACTTGAGAATCATTCGTGTCGTGGTCTTCTGACAAAAGATCTGTCCTCCCCAGGTGCCACCTGCACATTACCGAAAAGCTTTCCAGAGAACAGTATGCTGATGCTCATGTACAAAACCTACAGCAGATCTCAGGGTCCCAAATCCCTTGAAATAAGTGACAGGAGTCACTTATTTGTTCAGCTTATGCTGAACAAAATGTGTGCACACAGGATTAGACCTCAGGAGGAAGAATGAAGAGCACATGTAGATTCAGAACATGTAAAGCAGCCCAGCTTAGAAACTGAGTCAGTTTTTTGATTTATTGCATGTAACATCATCAAAATACACCCAACCTGAATGTTGTCTCTGCTATTTCTTATGACACATTGGAAAGGTCATTGTGAGCAATAATTTATAAAAGCATTTGAAAGAAGTCCCTTTTCAGAAAAATTTACTTTCTGAAGCAGTGATTTTCAAACTTTTCCCCTCATGACCTTGTTCTTCTGTGGCCTCAAGTGGCAGTGTCCCTGGCATGAGTGCTTCCAAGCTAACGGCTCCAAGAGAGGGAACCGTTGACCTGGAAACACCGTCTGGCCAGCAGCTCTGAGGCAACCCCCTTGCTTATTATTTATCTGTATTGTAGGTGGCCTAGAGAGATGGTGCAGGGCTGGGTCCCGGCAGGGTGCCTGGCAGTCAATGGCAAAGAGGGGAGGAAGCAGTGCAGTGGCTGCAGCAGACCAGCTGGCTCACCATCACGAGGCTTGGGGGATGGGCAGTGTGGCAGAGGGGTGTTTGAGGGAACATGAGAGGGGACAACGCTGGGCTGATGGTGGAGGTGTTGTGGGGACTTCCTTTTACAGAAGATATATGGCAGGGCAGGAAATATTTACATATTTTCTAGAAATTCTTTGTAATTATTGTGCAATAGCAAGGGAACTATGCTATGACAGGAACTCCTACAAATGACCAACATATTACAGTTTGCTTAGTCTGTGCAAAGCCCGGAAAAGAACTGGTCTTTTATGTTTGTTTTTTTTTTCCTAGTCTCTCTGCATTTCAACAGTATCATAGCAATGTTGTTTTCAATTAGAAAGAAATGTCAGGAAGGTAATGTACATTACCAGAGGCATTTTGGTAGAAAGCAGCCTCATACTGTACAGAAAACACTACCAATACTCATAGTTCCAGATTGCTTCTATCCAAAATTTGCTCTAGCACACTGCATGCCTTATATAACAAATACTACTTTAAATGAAAATTATTAGACCAAAATAAAGCATACATTTTTTTCACATATTTTTTTCTTGGGTGAGGAGAGACTCATAGCAATGAGATGAATGTTGGAAACAGTTTTCTGGTGTATACAAATTGAAAATGGATTCTCAAGCAGAGGTAGAAACCTGGGTAATGATCATGATAAAAAAGTCATAGGAGAGATAACAGACTTGGGCAAAGGTTGAACTGGACCTGAAACGGTAATATGAAGTAGCTTTAAAAAGCTGACTGTAACTTTGAGTTGCAAATGTGAAACCTAAAAATCCTAACAACATATCAAATTTCAGAAGGAAAAAAATAATTTGCAGATATTTGACTGGAAATGAAGAGAAATTCTTTGGCTACCCCTTAGCTGGGGAAAAGAAGCAAGAAAAAAAGAAATATTAACTCGAGATAAGAAAGGTAATAGCTACAAAATAAATGTATAAAGCTGTATATAAAGGTGGGTGTCATGAAGAATGTTTTGGCAGAAACAGGGATGGAGTAATCTGTGCAGAAACTGATTAGACCATAAGTGGCTTCTGTAGTGATGGTGAGTTTATCTTGGTGTATGACATCTGACCAAGACGAAACATGAGAGTACTTACAAGAAGTTAGCACAGACATGGGCCAGGGCTGTGAGATGAGGGGATCTCGTATCACAGCTGTCCACTACAAAAATACCTTCCTCTGTCATGTTCATGCCTGATGTGTCATTTGATGCAAGAAAAGAACAAAATTGTGAAAATTAAGTGCCTGGGATAAAATAATGCCAGAAGAATGTGAAATGCTGAAACTAAGACTGAATAAGGAGAAACAACTTAAAAAAAATATGTTGTTGACTACTGTGATAAGAAGTTCCCTGCACAGGATGTGCCACATGAAGATGTGCAAAATCATCAGGAACCATGGTTCCTATAAAGGAAACAAAACAGGAAATGTCATGAATCATCAGCAAGCAGGCACTGGACAGGTTACATGGCTTGATCCTTAATGAAATTAATAATTTAGCAAGGTTGGAAAAAAGATACTTAAATAGCATCATAATGTTATGACACAAGCTTAGGAAAGACAGACTGAAAATTAGCACTGATCATCTCTGCTCAGCAGCAATATGCGAGACAGAGAAGTTACACTGCCACAGTGTGGAATGCCTCATTAGCTAAACAGTCTCAGACACTAATTAAGACTATATAGAAACAGATAAACAGATACAAAAAGGCGAGCATGCTTGGAGACTTAGGAAACTTCGGGAGTTGCCTGGCACACAGCAGGGACAATCTCTCTATAGAAAGCTGTTTCATCAGCATCTCATCTGTAATCTTCAACTAATTCCCCACTTGTATTGTTTAGCAGAACCTGAATGTTGGAGATGAAGGCAGCATTGGGCTTTTGGTCAAGATGAGCCAGCCCAGTAAGACCCAGTAAGACCTACTTCAGAGGGGAAAAAAAAAAAAGAAAAAAAGAAGAGGACCAGTGTGATGGAAATTCTACAGGCTGACATGATTTTCAAGTTCCAGCTAAAGCAAGAGAAACAGATGAAAATGAATACAGTATAATTTGATGAATACAGTATAATTCAGTTGGCTGTTGCTTTTCATTGTGAGTCACCTTATAATGAGGTGCCTTAGCTGCTAGCTAGCTCTTTCCTTTATTATAGCAGTGACCTCTAGTGTACAGCTCTCAGGATCCAGACCTAGCGTTTCCAGTTTACAGAGCAACGCCATTTTCCATCTCATGGGAAGGAAGTATCCTTACAAAGTGACCTTTCTGTTAATTTTGGATTTTTTTCAAAGAAAAGAAAAAAACTCCCTTGAGACTTTGATAGTCAATAAAGTCTAGCTACATCCATGTGTTTGATTTGTGACTGCCCAGCCCTAATGCTCTAAAACTATTTCATTTTGAAGTGGCTCAGGAAGAAATTTTGCAGCCTCTAGCACTGTCTGCACTGTTATTTTATATTTTGATGAGATAGATTACCTTTTTCTTTGTTAGAAAGCTAAATGTCAGATTCATTTTAGTGCAGGACATACTAATCTAGTGCCTAGTAGGTAAAGTCAGCTGGGATTTCTTGAAATGAAATGTGCTAATTATTTGTAAGATGAGTTACGTTTAATTTGTTTCTGCTGTAGAAATTCCAGGGGAATCACTAGGACACACAGTAATAACCTTTCTCTAGCTTTGAGATCTGTCTTTGAGGCCAACACAGGAAATTTCATGACTTGTGTTCCTATAGGAACACTGTGCATTTCATTGTATGATGCTTCTTCTTTACAGCACCTTCTCAGTCAGTGAGGATGGAAGCTGCCCTATTCCACTGTTGCTGCCTGAAGGGAGGCCTCCCATACAAGCTGCCACTGCAGAGGGGTAGGGTGACTTGGGGGTATCAGAGAGTTGGTTCTGAGATATCCTTCTGTGGACTACTGAGGGCTCACAGAGAACTAAATCTTTTATCCCTCTCACGCAGAAGACCTACAGCCACCCCATCCTTATTTCCTCTGGAGGTAAAACTAGATGGTGCTTGGAGAGGAGCTTGCCAGAGGCAGTGGTGGGCACCACGGATCTCTCCAGGCCTCCCTCTAAGCCATAGAGCTTTCCTGGGATTTGCCCCTGACAGAGTGAGTCCTGTCATCCAAGGTGTGATGTTATATTTCATCTTCTGGTGGTCTGGCTGCATAGGCCACCTCTTGCCTCCCACAACCAAATTTCTCTGACTGCATTTTCATACTCAAGGGCTATTGATAATTATCAGTACTAATTTAACTTGAGGGCATAAATGACCATGTCAGGAAAATAACTCTTCCTAAAAACACAATTGTATTTAAATCTGTTCATCTTGACAGGCATTTCCATTCAGTAGTCACAGATGTTTCAATATAATTGATAAAAAGAAACCATAATCCAAGTAATGAGGAAGTGAATGGTGTCTGACTCGTAGGGTCTATGCACTGTCATAAATAACACACCCTCACCTGTAAATTGCTTTCTAGATGGTGAAGTTACAGAAGATCATGGAGAAAGGGGTCAGGAGCTTTCAGGAAAGCGAAGAAAAGACATTTTAATGCAGTGGCTTCCTGATGCAAAACATCCAGCCTTACCGCTGAAGTATTCCAAAAATAGACAAGCTTGCTCATTAGCCTTGTGAGCATTTAAATAGGAGAGGGATCGTTACCCAAATTATATCCCTTAGAAGGGACTTTCACACTGGGGTAAACTCAAAAAAGAACATTTATGGAAAAAGCAATTTTCTTTGCCTGCAATCTTCTGTATTCCCCTAAGTCTCATTGAAATAAAAAACTTCCTCCTTCTCCAGCCTGATTCTCTTTTTTTCTTAATCCAGCTGTGAAATCATAAAGCTCAGTGTTTATGACAATAGTTTGCTACCATGGAAACAGCTATGTCGTCACAAATTTAGCCTTATGATATGACCTCCCTGACTGCAGGAACAAGTCAAAAATGAAAATGTGTTAGAAACGAGACCTTGTTTAACCAGAAATGTCTATTTTAAATCCTTTTGCATAGAACACCCAGCAGCTCTTTAACAAGAGGACCTTTGATACGAACTGTGTACCTCATTACATACTGCTTTATTATGCCATTTGAATTGCTTTGAATGTCACCTTTGAATGCAAGCTGTCCTTTTATTGCTGAACATTTTGAATTCCCAGTGTCCTAACACAGCACTGTGATGATTTCTACAACTTCAGATCATTGCCCTTCTGAGCAGTTTACTGTACCCTGTGGTTTTCCTTGTTTTCTTCTTTTAAAATAAAGTAAAAAAAAATAAAGGAAAAGAAAAATCCATTATTGAGCAGATGTTGAAGTGAATCTACTGGGATTCTGGGACACCTCCTGCCGCCACATTGTATGTTCAGTCCTCTCATTATTGCTCTGCAGAGGAAGGGTCTTTCATGCAGTGGTATAGCCAGATATTTTAAAATCTGTCATGCCTTGACACAGTATTGTCTGCCTCCGTGTGAGATAACCTAACCATGTATACATGGACAGTGGTTTCTAATATGGAAGGTGCTGTCTAAACTAAACACAAAGATGCCTGATGAAAGGTAAGAGTAGCATGACCCTCACTGCACACCAGACATTAAATTTGGCAGCTGAAGCCGTAAACAATCTAGTCCTCCTGCATCTTTGCTCACCAAGCCCACAAGATGTTTCCCCCCAGACCTCTTGCTTTAATGAGTGAACCCATGTGCTTTTGTCATGCAAACCCAGAGGCTTAGGGGAGCTGCAAAACATTGTGGGGCTCCAAGGGGCTTCCTGCTCCCTAACTTCTGCAGAACAGAGCTGTGAGAGGAGGCTACTGCATAGCATAACTTTCCCCCAAATAATAAAATAAATCTTTTAGAACATTCACAGCACATTTGGGGAAAAAAAATTAAGCTCTGAAGTTAGGAAAAGGATTATAAATTTCTCCTTGCATTTCAGAACAGCAACTCACCATTTCTGCAAGAGATGGTGTCCGGCTCCAGCACAGGGGAGAGGGACCCACTTGAAGTGTCACACTATGGGAAGGTCACTCTGCACCTTAATATGCTGGCTGATGTGTTACTTTGGATATCCGCACAAAATAAATGTACGTTATTTTCAGCATAATACGTGTGATATAAACCAAGAAAAAATTAAAGCCTCTGTAAGCAAGATGAGTAACATTTTGAAGTTTTGAACTAGTCTGTAAGTAAGCAAATCCTTAAGAAGATCATGTGTTGCTGTGCTGAAAATCCTCATTAAAATAATTACATTGACTGAAATGTGGAAAGTGTTATCACAGGGGCAATGGGGCAAGGCTCCAGTGGGTGGAAGGGGGAGGAGAATTCAAGTGCCTGGCTAGCACAATCTGGGGCACCAGCATCCTACATCTGCAGGAAGTGCCAGCTACACTGCTGTATGTAACTGGTGTGGCTGTGGTCTGCCCACACTAGCTTCATCCAGGAGCACAGAACTGCCTGAACTACACAGCATGTCCCATCAATTTCCATCAATGGAAATTCTGCACAGTTTCTTAAAAATGCATATAATTTTATCCTTGTTTTCTTCTCTTGTCCTCTGCTTGTTATTTTATCCTCAATAAATGGACATGGCAGTGTTCTGTGTGATCGTAGAAATGCTCTTCTACACCTTACTGACCTCTCTGGATGTCTTCCCACCCTGCTCAAACACATGCAATTTCATGTCCTTCCATTGTTCAGATTATTTAACAATTTCTCTCTTTGAATTTCCTCCACGTTTTTTTTGTCAGTTGTAACAGAAAGATGCCCCCAGATGGGTGTTGTGCTCACACTAAGACCTACCTGCGGCAGTCTACTTCAGGAAAAGCCCCCACTAGTTTTACACTTGAGCAGTGTTCCTGCTTGGAATGCCCTTGCATTTGTGACAATGCCTTCTGTACTGCTCAGGATCTGCTCTCTTTCCAGGCTGTGCTGTGCTGTGCAAAAGCAACATCCCTGCTTTCTGTGTCTATGCAACTGATGTTTCCCTTAGATAGAAAGCATTTCACATTTGTCTTCTTAAATTTCAGTTTGGTTGCACTCTATTTCTGCAACTTATCTAGCTTACACTGCGTTTTAAATCATCTCCAAATTGTAATACCGACTTGACTATGAACATTGTCCTCTCTGGTGACAGCAGAAGAACATTTACCTCAAGGAAGGCTCTTAGCCCTAAACAACCTTCATCTGTCAGACTGCCCCAGTGTCTTCTGCGCTTAAGTACTACAGAGCCTCCAGAGCATTCCCACACTGTTCCTTCAGCCTCCACCCATTTTAGGGTGGCTTGTCAACTGCTGGGGCCTCCTTTTAATATGTTGCTTTTTTTCCCCTCCAGTGCTAAGCAAAACTTGAAGGGCTCGGTCCTTTTGGTTGCTGTCTGTGGCTTGTGAAATGCAGATGTACAGTAAATGACAAGCCTGGCGAGGGGTGTTGAAAGGAAGCAGTGGTGGGAAGCATTTCAGTTTAAGGAAAAATAGTGTGGGTGTGGTGCAGCACTGAAAGAAAATTGGATAGAAAAAGAAATTGGGGAGCAAAAGTCTATTTTCAACAGGGCTTTGAAAATCTGGCTGGGGCCAGGCCCTGTCTGAAATGATGTAGAGCCATAACTATTTCCTGGGGCTTGCATTTTCCATAAGGGAGAACATCTGATAGCAAAGCAAGGGGTTTGTTCTTTCTGAGTACATCCAGTGAAAGCCTTATCATTCTTATGGGAGAAAACAGAGGACACTTGCTCCCCTGCACACAGCACAGATGTCTGGCTATTCTCCATGTTAGGCGAGATCTTCTGGGCATGCAGGGAAAACGAGAACTCATATGGTGAGAGATGCATCCCTTTGCAGTAAAGACAGCATCTCACCCAGGCAGACATTGTACTTAATGGAGAACTGCCAGGAAAGAGATATGCAGAAAGAGGTGGTGCGTGTAATTACTATATCCATTGAGTTTATAACAAAAATATATACTTTTGTTTCTACAATCAGGATTCTCTGTGCTCTGTGCTTTGTGAGGGTGCTCACAGGAGGGAAAGCTTCACCGTGATCAAAGCAGATCTCTGTGCGGTTTCAAGGTAGGATTCCCTGGGAGCCAAGAGGGGTATTGGGAAGCACCTGTGCTGCTTGCACACACCACTGGTGCCCACTGCTGTCCATGCTCCCTTTCCAGCTGAAGGACAGGAGTAGATGCTTCTTGCATGTGAATCATCTGACCTGCTTAGACACCCGCTTCCTGAGGAGACAAATTGCACCCAAAAAGTACTTTTCACTGAGGACACAGGAAGGGCGGTTATCCTAGATGTGCATTTGGAGCAGAAATCTGCCTTGTTTGCAAATGAAGACCTGCAAAAACTCCAGAAAACCTGCAGAGAGCTGCGTCTGGCCTGATAAGTCACAGCCCCAAGTCTCCCCAGTGGAGGGCCCAAGCCCCAGCAGGAAGGATCTGGTGGTCACTGTGGCAGTGCACACAGATGAAAACTCATGGCAGGATCAGAGGAAATGGTTCAACAGCAGCTCCTGTGGGTCACTGCTGCCCTGCAGGCACCAGCAGAGCATCTAGCTGGAAACCATCTCTTCCCAGTACCAGACACTTAGCAGCTGTGCAGTGTCGCTGAAAACAGCACTAAGTCTTTGAGGAATTTTGTTTCCAGGCCTTGTGGCAGTGCCTAGTGCACTCAGCTGGGTGCTGATGAGCTGGCTGCAGGGACAAAGACTGTGCAGGTTGACAAGGACTGTGCTGAAATGGCCCATGTCATCAGGTGACCCTCCAAAATGTAATAAATCTCACCCTGCAGTGCTTCAGGGGGCCATTTCCAGTGAAGTGCAGTCCTTGAGCCCTCTTTCTGCCTCTTTCTGACTTGGCTGCTGACACCACAGGTACCTGCACCCAGGTGATGGACACCCAGTACCACTACTGCCTCTCTAAGAGGAGCCTGGCCCACTGAAGGAACAGTTTCAAAAGCTTCTCTAAGCAGTCTCCTCATAGGGATGTCAAGGGCAGATGGTAACATCCCTGGGGCCAGGCCCTGGCTTCCCTCTGCACAGCCTGAGCAAGAAGAAGGACTGACGGCAGGTGGAGGTGGATGCTAGTACCACATTCAGGGGACCTGGATTGCTCTAATCAGCCCTGAGGAGGTTTGTAGAGCCCTGAGGTCACTTGCTATTATGCTGAGGTGATGGGAGGATCTGGTTTGGCCTACAGTGAAGGAAGTGCAAAGGCGGTCTGAAAACCGGATGCTGAGGATGGCCAGGTAAGAGCAGCAGCATCTACTTTTCTTGCAGGCTACTGAATCTGGACACAGAAACTTCACACAGCAGAATGGCAACCCTCCTGATAGCCAATGGCACTATCTCTCTGGCCAGGCAGTGAATTTGGCCTTCAGGCTGTAGAGGGGAACCCAGCAACCAGCTGGTGTAGTTATTATCTACATTTCGCATAGCAACCTCATTTCTTCTTTTCATTGTTTTCTTTTCCTCTTTTTTTTTTTTCTTTCTCCTCTTTGTTCACCTGAATAATAGCTACTAACAGTTTAGCTATACTGTGCAACACATCCGTAGTAGTGCTGTGTATATGTATACAAATAGCGATCTTCTATTTCTGGTATGGTTAGCCTCCTTTTGAAACACATCTTTTACTGCTAGCAGCTAGTTTTTAGCTATGCATGAAAACCATGACACTGAAACCTTCTTCCTTCCTTCCGCATGCACTGAATCCAACAAGAGAACAAACAGAAGAAGAAACTGCATTGCTGATAATCCAAGGTAAATTCAGGTAGGAGAAGGAACCTCTCAAGTTGAAGTGTATTCCTTATCTCCGCATGTCCAAATGTCTGAAATCACTCAGGTTCAGGAGGGAAGTGTTGCTCTTTTGGCTGCTGCTGCATAAAAAGTTCTGCATTGGGTAAGGAGCATGGTCCTGACAGGATGATACTAGAGCCAGTGTGCACCTACTGCTGTGGACCTGAGTGCCAGATACCTCTCAGGTGAGCACTAATATGGCACGCTTTTTCAATTTCACCTTCATCTTGTTTATGAGGGGAGAATCATGTCCTTGCTTATCAGCTGGTGGCTGGTAAAATGGAACTGTGTTGCTCTTTTAGCAGGGCAATTTCAGTATGTGTGCGTGCAGTCCCTCCACTGTGCTCCTTACTGCTCTCCCAGCAGATCCTCGCAGATAGTGCTGCAATACTGCTTGTTTTCTACAAAGACAAAAGCTCTGGCTGGGGAAACTGTCAGTGCAGCATCAGGAGAGCTTCAACTAAGAAATACCAGGGTGTCTAAAAGTCATTAAGGTGGATAACTAGGAAGCATCAGGCTGGAGAACTGCAATACCCTCCAATCTCCAAAGAAATGTTTACTATGAAAGACGTTTTTCCTAAGCAAATATTCAATTAAGCCATCAAGGAATTCTTTTAAATTCACGTATGGGCACCAGTGGGGGCAGACACTGCAGCTACAGGAAGGGGGTACTGCCTGGTTTTCTACAAAATACAAGATAGTGGAGGGAGCTGTTGTGACCCAAAGCCACCACCACACAGATTTCAGGTCCTCGGGGTCAGCTTGGTTTGTTGGCTGATCATATGCAGCTTTCCAGTCACACTGCAGTGGTAGTGGTATTACTGGAGGTAGGAAATGTTGGGAGGCTTTGTCTCATTGGAAATAGTTTCTTGAGGGGAAAGGAGAAGATGGAGATGCGCTGTAGAACTTTGTCATTTAAAATGGGATTTTCCCTTAGGTCTAACTAAAAATAAATTAGCTAATAGTATATTCAATTAATTTTGCCAAATTTGAGCAATTCTTTTAATTAGGATGGAAGAGCTTAATCTCACAGAAAACAGACAATTTCCAAAGGCTGGCACATGAGTATGTCACCAGAGTATGCACCTATGAATTGATGTGAGATGAGGAACATAGACTTACACAGAAAATATAATTACATGCAAGTAGTGGAGACAGCAGTGCAAAGTGAGCTATTTAACCTTGAGGAAGTGGGCATGTACTGTCAGGATGACAGGTATTGTAGAGCTTTTAATTTCTTTTAGCAAGAGACTGGAAAACTACTGTATTATGGTACAATTGGAATTTCATTTTATTGCTAAGGCTAGGCCTATTAATCGAGTGTCCTTACACGCATACTGGTGAGTGGAAGAGGGACTGAAGCTTTCATGGTCGTGTTTCTGAAAAGCACATTTTGTCTGCACCTTAGCAAATGCTGCAAGAAGTTTATTTATTAAAAGTGGGGAAAGCAGGAGGGGAGAGACCCAGCGTGATCATGACTTTATTGAGATTACAGGGCAATGGCACTGTAATGCTAAAAGGTGAAGATGTCAGGGCACATAAAGGCATTGGGGTAGTTGTGCCTTTTGCCTTCCTCTCAGCACATCCCAACATGAAAGGCCTCGTGGTGGCAGACACACAAACTCTACAGCTATAAAAATCTCTATGATGAGTCACTTTTAATGCCTGGTACCATATATTTGTACCTGCTCAGACCTTGGAAATGAGGGCATTTAATTCTGATTTCCAGCTACTCCTCTCTGCTATCTTACTGACAGCACAAACAGAAAAAATATGAAATAATAAAATGTTTTGCTGCTTCCTATTTCTTATTAAGGTAGATGTTAACCCATTGGCAGTCAGCTATGTAATTTTACTATTTCTTTAACCAGGTTAACAGAACTGTGTGTGGGATTGCAAAGAAGAAAATTTGACAAAACTCTTTTTACCTATTTTACAAACTCATTTTTCAGGTATTACACATTTATTTCCATTTTCAGTCTGTCCAGTTGCACAATAAAAGAAACCAATTTAGTATTTACTTCTCTCTTCTGTTATTAGAGAATCTGAACTAGGGAATATACTGAAGACATAAGTGAGGTTTCCTAGCTGAATCTAGATGAATGAACATAAAACTGCTTCTTTCTGAATGCTCTGTGACATAGTCATATTCTGAAATACTAAGTATATAAATACTGTAAGTACTTCAGGTACAACACTAGTAAAAAAAAAAAAAAAAAACAAACCAAAAAAGGATGCTCCCCAAACCCCCCAAACAAACAAAACCCCCCAAACCAAAACAAGAAAACTAGAGGAGAAAAAAAGAAAAAGAAAAGAAAAAGTTAAAAAGGAAATCCAGTACGCCGTTCTTTGGGAGTTTCCATAAAACCACAAAGCATTTCTGAGGATTTTGAAACCACCTTTCTCCACAGGCTTACATGACAAATCATGTGTGATGACAAGTCCAGAAAATTATCAGGAGTCTTGTGATCTTTGGTGGTTTTTTGATGTTTTTTACAGTCTCAGTTTGTGTGACTAAACAATTCCTTGATAAATTTGGCTTTCAGTTTTGGAAAAAGTTCGTAGCCCTTTGGATGCAGAGCTGACCTCAGGGACCAGAAGTCTAGAGATCTAGTAAACAGGAAAATAATAAAAAATGTTCATTTTTTAAAATCATGTGCTTTTAAAAACAACTTTATGAGTTTTGAGGTTTGTGGCATGATTGTTGAGTGTGTTCATTTAGCAGTATCGATTCACATTTGGGAGTATGTGCTCTTTCTTCCTTGTGTGTCAACATGTGACTGCTCCTTCTGCTGGGGACAGTTAAGGGCACTCAGTTGATGAACAAAGGAATCATGTCCCTGTGGCCCAAAGCTTTAGTTTTTCCAGGCAAATTGAGGAGTTGTGTTGCCTTTTTGTGGCAGAAGCTGGTGTCCTGCAACCCCAGATGAAAATGTGGATTGGGGCATCTAATCCGGCTACCGCCCCTTTGTTTTCAACAGAGATCATGCCTTGGCCCAGCGCTGTCATGGAGTTCAATTTGGACAGCTTTTCAAATGAAAGGAATTTGGCTTTTTACTGTGTATTTTCCTGCAACATTGTGCTGTTTGATGTGACTCCTGACATGCAGACACCTTTTCCTTCCAGCCCTTAAGGATAGGGATGACAAAGGGCCCTCCCCAAAAAACCTGCAGGGATAAACAGGAATGAATGCCAGAGCCAGTTCAGGTCTGAGAGAAATCTGGGAGTCTCAGTTTTCCTGGGACTATGCCAGGCACTGCCCAGGTAGCATGTGTGGAGGAGATCCCTGTTTGCTCTCCCTGGTGCAGGAGGGGGAAACACTCTCAACTATACAGATCTGATAAAGCCAGAGCATGGTCTTATCTGCCCCACTAAGTCTGACCATACACTTGATGAAAGAAGTTGTATTTATGGGGCCCTTCAGTATTTATAGAATCTAATATAAGAGTAAGAGCTGAGGGAAGAAAGGTAGAAAACATGGATATGTGTTATGTGTTATATGTATACCACAAAATATCTCCTAAGGCTCAAGACTTTTTTTTTTGGAAACCACAGCAGTGGTCACTGTAGAGATTCCTTTACAGTTTCAGTGGCCCATTACAGCTATGTTTAAATTACATGTATTTCTATTCTTAGCCAAATTAATACATCATTGTCTAAATCATTTCCCAGGTCTAAATCTTTCCCCAGATTTCCCTGGTCAGATGAGCAACCTGTTTTACTAACCTATTTCCTCTCTGAAAAGCATCCATTCATTATTAATATTTCTTGGCTCACAAGTTTTGCTTATGCCTTCTTTACTTACGTAGCTTCTGAAAATGTCTCTGGGGCAAATGCCATAATAATTCCCTGCTTCCCTCTGACAATACAAAGTAAGCTGCTAAATCAAGTGTAGCATGTGCTCCTCTACTATAAGTTGCCCTGGTTGCCGTCTTCACACTGGCAGCTGCCTGAGGCCCTGTCTTGTGTCAGGGGCACCCTCTGTGTCAATATTATCACTCCCTTCCCACTCCAGACCTGCCTCACCTCTCCTCTGGTGCTGAGGCTTGATGCCTTTTCCTAACGTGAGGCATGAGTAGCGCAGTTATGGGCTGGCTGGAGATGGGCAGGGAAAGGGTAGCCCATTGCCTGGCAGTAGTAGTCTGTGAGCTGGCACACTCCCAACCCGTTACCCTTGTAAAAAGCACATTTTTGCCTTCCAGGCTTCACAGTGTGAACCGACAGTTGCTTAGTCAGAAGCTAAATAGCTTTTCCCTGGGAACAAAGTGTTCAGCAAAGGCTTCCTCCACCACAGGGAGTGCAGGAGTCCACTGCCCATGTCTACTGTCCTGTCCCTCTTCATTAGGCAAGGCAAGCAGTGCTCTGCCTGCAAATCCTACTGCAAACCTTCCTGGCCAAGCCCTGTTAACACTGCCTGTGTGATGCCTCATGATGCAATGGAAATAATGTCCCTCTGGGAGTTTTGGCTACTGAGACACAATGCTTCAGAGTGGGAAGGTGGGAAGAGCAGTGTTTATCTGGGTGCCCCAGTGCTGCATTTTCCTCTCCTACCTGCCGATTCTCAGTGTGCAACACCACACAGAACAGAATCACATTTGGGAAAGTTGCTTTGCAAGAGCTCCTGCTTATGACCCAAATTCTCAGTCCCCATTAGGTGACACTGGCACTGTTGTTGCTATAAAAAGAAATCTTCAGTGGTTGCCTCTCAGAGCTGTAGCCATCCATCCAAGAATATCACAACAAAGCCACTTTCACATTTTCTGTGGATTTTTTCCTGATTATCAGAATTTAGTCTCCTCCACGATGCTCTGTTTGACATTTCCAAAATGGTGTTAATAAGCATGTGGTAAGAAATGTGGGATCTGCTGGACTTGCTGCTGGATGTGGGGCAATTACTCTCTCCTATCTCCCACCAGATATGCCACCTTCTGCAGAAATAAGGATTTCTGCAATGTGTAAGATCTTGACAGGACACAAAGGGGACTGTGAAACATGCACTCTTCCCCCAGTATGAAATTCAGCCCAAAATCCCCTTCCTGCCCCGCTGTCAAGGAGAACCAATGTGTGCTGCCAGCCACACTTAAATCAGACAAAATAGGCAGTGTCAGGAACACAGGCTTCTAGTCTCCTGCCAATCTCACCAAGGCAACTGCCTACAAGAGCCTGGACAAAACCAGGACGTTGTCAAACTGATAGTCAAATCAAAGCCCTGATCTCCAAGTGGCTATGGCCAGTGGAGAAATACCTTGCTGCTGCTGGGTATGCATGCACCTGTGTTGGCTGGTTCATTGCCTCTATTTCTTTTCTTTTACTAACCCTGCATTTCAGTAATTTTCCAGCCCACAAAAAAAACCCCACAAAAAACCAAAAAACCAAAACCAAATAATAACCAGAGACAAAAGAAAAAAAATTACTTTTTCTTTCCTCCTCCAATTTCCAGGAAGGCTGGTTTACCTAAACAACAGAAATTCTGAAAAATCCCATTCTGAAAAATTCTTGGAAGAAGTGACCAGCTCCTTTGTAAGTGCTGCCTCTGTCCATGGCCAACCTGTGCTGAGGGTCACTGGGGTGACGATGGGAACAGAGACAGTCAGGTCATTTGAGAGGGCTCTTCTGCTTTGGGCTGCTGGGTAGCAGCTATCCTTGGCTGAGGGTAGCAGTTGAGTCTTTAGAAAACCTGTAGAAGATTTTGTTCTGATCCTATCAGGCCTCTCATGCCACTGGTTTCCTCCTTTTCTTATGTGACTTGTGATTTTAGGTCTCAGGCCGATGTTTTAATAGCGTGGGACAAACCAGGTTTTCTTCAAGCCCAGTTTGTTTTAAAGAAATATCCATTAGATGCTCTGAATGATTTATCACCTTTGGAAAGGCAAGCAAAGATATACTTCTGGGTCAGATTTCTGTGCTGGCATGGCAATTCTGTTTGCAGGACACCATTTTAAAGATATACTTGGTATTTCCACGAGACCTAGAAAGTTCTGACAGCCATGTAGACATACTTTCAGTGTGCACTTGAAGATATAAGTTGGAAACTGACAGATGACCATAAAACTGATTGAACAAAGTGATTTTTAGTGATAGTAAACTCATGATTTAATGCATAATAGGTGACTGTACTCTAGATCCTGTTAGCAAAACGTACATGGAAAAATGATCAGGCATGTTTTAGACCCAGAGGCTGTCTCTCCACTATAATAAAACAGAACAGAGACCATTACCTGGCCCTGAGGCTAGCAGACACAGCACAGCTCATATCTGTACTATTAAATTCACTTCCCCTCAAAACTGGATCAGTGTCTCCACCCCAACTGCTGCAAAGGGTGCCAGACACATGCTGACCCCTGACTGTGTTTGGGAGAGTACGAGCAGCTGGAGGTCCAGCATCCATGAGGAAAGGTCCAGTTTGGCCCAATGCTTTGAAGATGCCCGAAGACCACGTGGGCTGTGCATGGAGCTGAGGTGTTACGATCTATAAATGGCCTGCTTAATTTAGATGGTGTGGCCACCCTGACTGAACTGGTGTGTCTTTTTGTCCTCCCCTCCAGCCTCCCCTATGGCTGGGCAAAGTTCAGGCTGCCCATTCATGTGTATGAGCAACGTGGATGCTAAATGAGACTTCGCTGAGATTTTAATTGACAGTTGTGCTTTAACCTTCCATACCAGTGTAGTTACATGCTTTGGGCTATGTCCGTGAGAGTGTGTTTACCCATGGCAAAAGTCTGGAGTGCGTGTTCTGCGGTTCACTTAATGTCACTTTCTTGCTACTGTCATAACACAGACTGGGTGTCAGGCAACGTCGCTCATCCATGCATGTTCACCTCAGGCTGTCTCCTAGTACACTGAGACCTTGCCTTGCATCAGATACATGACTCAGGGAAACATTTTTGCCTGGGTTCTCCATTATTTTTCTCAGGTTCCAGCTGCAGTCGGGGCAGGACCAAATTCCCTGAAAGGTTTTGAATGAGTCTGTTATGGGGAAGAACTTCCTGGGGGTTGGAAAACCTCTCAAGTGCAGATTAGATATGAGCTTTTTCCTGTTGTTTCTGTTACAGTATAGAAAACCCACAGCATTATTTACAGTTGTTTCCTTTAGCTTCCTCCTGGCTTTCAGAGTGGAAATCTGTCTGTGTTTTGACACAGAAATAAGAGTTATGGTGTGAAACTGGACAAGGCTCTTGGAAGAACAGTACAAGCTCCCCACTGTGAATACCCCAAATGTTCTAAAAACCCTGCTTCCAACAGCGTACTTCAGGGCGCATCTTCTGCCATTGTCTGCAGTTGCAACAGCATCTCTAATAAGCAGTTTCTAAACCCTGTCTTTCATATTTTCATAAGAAAAAAGAAGCAGTTACCAGTTTATCTAACCTTACTTGAGTCCCTCGATAAAAACCATTTGGGCCTTCTTTTCTGTTGAATGTAGCTTAAGTGTGTAGAAACAGAAGCCAGAGTGCTCATTTCTTCTGTTCAGAGTGAACGAGTAATGTGAGCATATTCAAAATGTTCAGAGGCTTGATTCAGAACAATGGCAATGAATATATCCTCCATGCTCAGAAGTTCTCTGGTAAGTCACTTTTCATTTCTTTTATTGAAGCCCTCTTCATGCCGAAAGGAAGAAGCTGGTGGTGGTGTTGTGCTGGGCAGCTGCAGCTGTTTTCTCCTGTGACTTGACCCTGGATGCTGCCAAGGAGGCATCCCTCCCATTGCTCCTCACATGCAGCAAGGAAACAAAAAAGCACTTTTCAAGGTCATCTGGATCATGGGCTGGCCCTGACCACCTATGCCAACCCTGTGGCAAGCTGTATCGTGCCTATGGCCCTGCTGTGGTGCTAGGCCCAGAAACACAGAGAGAAGGCCAGAAGAGACTGTGAAATCACCTGAGGATGTCTAAACATCAAGTTTTACGCTGTACCTGGTCACCCGAGCTTTGGGAATCATTACTTGTGTTTCATTCAATTAGTTGTGCCAGAGAGATGCTCAGACAGAAAAGGCATGCTTCTCTGATCAGCTCTCACCCCAAAATCCAGCAGGGTCACCAGAGAGAAAAAGGCACAAAGGTATTTCGAAGATGCAACTCACCTCAGTGTGAGGATGAAGTGTCCATTTGAAGCAATACACCACACTGTGGGAGTACCTGTTGTTCTCCAGAGATAGAAAGGGTTTCTAGTTGACATGTAGCTGTCCCCACTGAAGGACATGTAGGGGAATCTTACCCAAAGAAAGGCAAAGAACTGCCACTTCCTTCCATATATTGTGTTATAGTTCATCTTCTGTTAATTATAAGAATTTTTCTGGCTTGAGATGCCTAGCTCTAGGGCTTATCCCTGCTTTGTTAGATTAAAGGGTCTTTTGGGATTACCTGTTAGTCTTATGTGAAAAAACTCAATCTTTTTCCCTTGAAAGCAACCTTTCACTTTTCATGCAGGAAGGTGCCCACAGAAGTGGGATGTTGCCATCACTGAAGCCAGTTTATACCTTTGGCTAGACAGGCTCTGAGGCAGGAGCGCAGCCTTGGGCTGTCTGGATGGGGTCCCAGATGAACTGGCTTCCCCAGGAAATGTCAGGGTTGCTGCTGGTTTCTGAACTCTTTTAGGAAAGCAAACACATATTTGACTGAAATAAATAAAAAAAAACAAGCCACTGCTGTATTTTTTTCCCTCTGATATTAAACAAGCGTTTAATTTAAAAAAAAATCCGACAGATGGCAGGGCTGTACCTAATGCTAGACTGAGTACTTCTCCAGTGAATTTAAGGTGGTCTGCAAGAGATTTTAAAAGATAAGGTTTGAGGGATAGATGCATTATTGAGGTTATATAAAAGAAAACCCTAATATTTTTTTCCTTTAAATTATGCTGGAAAAATTTTCTTCTTTTTTTCCTAAAACTTTTTAGCTTTGCAGTGCAGGGCCATCCCTGGTTTATCCAGAGGCCTCCTGGGTGTGTGCTCAGGTACCTCCAGGATTTCCTCCCTCTGGTAACTGGTCAGCAGGAGAGGCAAGACAAGCTGTTAGGTGCAGTGCCTGCACCCTTCAGCCCTGTCTGAGGTCTCTGAGGCAGGAGATCAGAGCAGTGATGAGGGGACACCAGTCCCATGAATGGTCTGGCTCCAGCAGCACTAAACCTTCTGTTTCTCCCCCCTTTGCCATTTAAATTTCCCTGGTTTTGCTTTCTGCCACTGCACGGTCCCACCAGGAGTCAGCACCATGTCTCCCAGCACATGGGGAGCCAGAATTTTAATGAGGAAAAAAAAGTAAGGCAACATCTCCGAGGTCCTACTTTTGCAGAAGCAATATGGAGAGGTTTGTAACTCTCAATAGGTCATGACTCACTTATAGAAAATGCAAACGAAATAATTCTTTATGTAAAACATACTGAGAGCCTTGGATCTCAGACACATTATTCAGTTGTTTATGTTTGAACTTTCCTGTGGGTTTTTTTTGGGTTGGAAATGAATAAGTCAGGCACAGTCATTCACTAGGAGACTTCTGCCTTAATCCCTTCCTGTTTTTTTGTTTCCCCCACTTCCACCCACATGGCAAATGAGGTTTGGGCAACCTACCTGCCGACTCCTGCCTGCCGTCTCTTCTCCTTCAGCTTGTGGTGATGGTGAACCATTACCAATTATTTGGACAAAAGCATTGGGGTGAAGTAAATGGACACAGAGGTTGTTGCAACAGTTGTGCAACAGAGGTGGTTGTTTTCTTTTACCCTGATGATTTACCGGGAAATCTGCTGTAGGCATGCAAAAGGAAAGGTAACTATACAACTGAATTACTGAGGTGGTCAAACCAACACAACTCAGCGACGTTTTCTCTCAAGCTAGGCGAGCTTGCAAGTCCTCTGGAGGAAAATTAAAAGGAACCAAACATGAATGTTCAAACTGAGTTTTCCATAGGTTTTTCACTCTTTCATACAAATATGCTGAGGTGAGATTCTTACATAGAAACACAAAAAAATTTCACACTATTCTCCACACTCTTACAATAAAGAGGAATGGATTTTTTTCTCTCTTTGATACCTGAAAGACACAGCCTGAGGACTGGGGTAAGAACTCTCTTATGTCCTTTCCAAAATCTTCCTTTACAAGATCCTGAACACAGGCTGTTACCATCTTTGTGAACCCTGGACCTTAGCCAGATCTGATGTGCTCACCCAGCACTTGCTCTTTGGACTCTCCACCACCAGTCGTCCAGCTTCTGCTATTTTTAATGGACCTCTCCAATGAAGGGATAAATCCTTTCAGCCCTGAAACTTGGAGCAGCTTCCTTGTATGCAGGAGGAGGGATGTGGAGGTAGCCTTCATACATGAGGAGAAAGAAGTGAAGATAATTGCACTAGCAGGAAGGAGAGGAGCAGGCACAGCCTTCTTTCCCCTCTCTGGGGCTTTTTTATCTCCCAAGACACTTGCCATGAAAAATGGGCACCAGATGAAGCCAGTGCTCTACAATTTCTGTGTGTCTCTGAGTCTGTAGAGAGCATTATATACTTTTCCTGTAGGCCAAAGAGATGAGTTTGTCTTTCGGATGACTTTGTGCCAAAATAAATCTGGAGATAGCAATGTGAATGCACCAGTATTTATGTGGGATTTTTTTTTTAAAGGTTAGTAAAGTAGGTACTGGGAATAAAATAAAATTTAAAAAAATCCCCAATGGGTGGTTTGGGGAAAAATACAACTCTTTTTCTGTGTCTCTCCCACGCCTTACCCTTAAGGATGGTTTGGGTAGGACATTGGCTGAGACCTTATTTTCATTTCCATTGGGAATGTTTTTTATCTGGCACACAAGCTAGATGTGTAAACAGCCCAGGAGTTTGGGAAACTGCTTTACTATTTCCTCCTATAACTAACAATGGAAACCCTTTGAGAACTGTATAAGTCTCAGTGGACATTCGCATGTCTCCTGATATGCGGAATTGGCTGCCCTGCTCAAATATTTATCCTGATAGTGCTTCTCCCTGAGGAGCAGCTGTCTGCCTGCTCTCTGCAAAGCAGGCCAGCTGTGAGGGAGAAAGGTAGGGGAGGCTGGAGCTGCCAGTGTTGGGGTGCCCAAAGAACTGGTTTATGAAGAGAAAAGCTGCTTTTACAAATACGGTTTGGGCTGATCTGAGTTTCTTTTGTTACAGTGAATTCAGCATCACACTAAAAAAAGCAGAGCCATTGCACTGTATGCAGAATCGGCCAATTCCAGCATGTAATAGGTTAGCTCAGCACAGTTGCACTTCTTTGCCTTGCTTGGTGGGTTCCCAATTTGTCTTCATTTTTATTCCTGTCCCCACCTTCACTTTGGCCTCTTTTTTTTTTGCAGGCAGTGCCTCTTTGGATTAATTGCATAGAGCCTGTCCCACAGAGCTAGGCAGAGTACAGACTGATCCAGTGTGTGTATAGATATTTTTAAATGATCTGTTAACCAGAAACATAAAAACTCAGGCTCTCTTTGATGAAAAATATTCAGCTTAAACAATTCTGAGAATTCCTTGTTGCACACGGTTGACAGTCAAAGAAAGATGAAACACTTCAGAGTTGTGTCCTTAGGAATACAGACTTTATGGCAACTTTTCTGTGTTTGTGGCCCATTAAAAGAAAATAGGATATACACAACTACCTGCATAAATGGGAATTTTTTTTGAAAAAAAGATTTTGAAAATGGGACCTATAATTCTAAACCTGCATGTAAATATCTTCCTAAATTAGGCAGCCTGTTATAGCTCAGAGAAGCTTTATAAATTAGTTTGTAAGTAGATGACAGCTGAAATAGAAACAGCAGCACACTGTGAGGAACTCATTGTAGCTGCCCTTGTACAAAGCACTTCCACCCTTCCAACAGTGGCCTCAGTGTTGCACATGGCCTTGCTGAAGTGCGTATGCAGGACAAGATGAATTTTTGTCCCACTGGAAGACCCCTGTCAGCCTGAGAGAAGTTCCTTACTCAGCTCATTGAGAAATGTGCTGTTGTTGGTGGTACTACAGGAGGAGAGGTATGGGGCATTTTTGAGTGCAACTTGTGTCTGAAATTCAATGTGAGGAGGAGCAAAAATGACTCAAATTTGCAGAAGTTGAGTGGCTGACCAGCGAAGAAGGAAGGGACCTCACAAGAGCACATAGGTGTTGGGCAGGTGATTCCTTCTCAAAGACCATCACAGCTCCTGGCCTCAGGCATCCAGCTGGAAACTTCACTGCACTTTTGAGCGTGGCTAAGCCCAGGACCTGGGGCACTCCATGCTGCCTGTGAGCAAACTCTGCCACTCCCAGCAGGGAGATGTCTGTGCCTTGGTGTGGCCAAGCTGCCAGCAATAGAAAGCAGACCTTTTAGTGAAGTCCATTGGTGTTTTTGGAGCACAGTTGTTTTGAAGAAGGCAGCTTCTTTCCAAAGCCTGCCTGAGTAAGCAAACAGCATGTGAGACAGGGTGAGCCAAGGGCAATACACTGTCATATGATGTGCCTATTTCTTTTTACCCATCTGTTTGGTTTTTTTTCTGAATGAAGAGACATGGCCAGTAGGTTTGACTGACTGAAACAGAGGAGTCTCTTTGTAATATCCATGCACAAAGAGCGACAAACCAGGCCAATATGCTAAAACCTTTCTGCCAAAAGGTGACTCCCCAAATTTGGTGTGTGTCTGGTACTGGAACCCAAGTATTAGGAATGACCAAACCCAATCCTGGCTTTCATGGATTTTATCTCAATAATTCCACTGAGCCCAGTAGGGAGTATTGAAAATCCATACAAATATCAGTAATAAATACCTCTGGCATTTTGTCTAAGACTTTGTATACAGTTAGAATGCATGATTATGTTCATTTATGGGTTTATATTTCATACTTTTCCATCTCTTAAGACAATGGTTTTACATGGCATATTTCACAGAGAGGAAGATGATTTTTTGGCACCAAAGAAATATGTGCAGTATTTAGAGGTCACTGAATATACAACTAAATTACATTTCTGTTCGGGGTGGTATCAGAATGGCACCACATAGCAGAGCAGGTTTAGTTCAGGAAATGAATGATACTTTATGTAATCAAATCTGCAAGGGAGATTTGGCAAGAAGGATGCATACAGACAAACTACTGCTGAGTCTGCCCATGGCATTAAAAACATTAATTTTTAAGTTGTGGGGGATCACTAAAGATCTTCAGGAGAGGAAAAGGGCATATAACCTCCATTTCTTTAAATCAGAGCCAATACTAGCAGAGACACTGACCCTAATACTCAGTCAAAGCATCAGTGCACTATTTATGTGTAGGAGTTAGTGCTGCTGTCTTTGTGGTCTTATGGCTACTTATTATACATGCAGGGGTCAGTACTGCAGGTACTGTAAGGTCCAGACAGTCTCATTTAATGTATTTGTTAGGGAAAGGCAGTGAAGGCATGTTATCACTTTGGAGACCTGAGCGGTCCCAGCAGGAGCCCTGCTCCTAGCAGGAGGCCCTTTTTTGGGCTGAAGTACACTGGTTACTTTGCACACGTGAACAACCATCCAGACACCTAAAATCACATTTTAATGTGTTCTATCATCAGAATGTCTTCCTCAGGGAGGACCATTCCTCCCACTCCTTCCAAACCCATATTTTCCGTCAATCAGCTTAATTATACTCAAACCTCAGTTTCAAAGTCTCACTCTCTAAAGCTCAAGATATCATGTTATCTGGGTAATTCCAACAAAACACACCATTTAAAACCAAAGGTTAGTCCTACAGAAACATCTGTCTCCTGTTTCCCAAGACTGGGGACCATTATCCACATCAGACCAGTCTTAGCCAGCTCACACAGAGCATTCCCAGTCCTACACTGGCCACATGTTTTATTTCTGCAATGCAAAGAGGAACAGCACAAATGAATGCTGTGTGCTACCCTTGCAGTCCTAGGAGGACGAGAATGGATGTGCTAGTCCTCTGACCTTCCTCACTTCTTCCAGACAGGAGAGTGAAAGGGTTATCTTTGGGGTTGCAGGAGAAAACTGTACCTGGAACCTCCTCAGACAGCTGGCATTGCTCTGAAAGGCTGTCAGGAAAGATTTGGCAGCCTCCACCCTTGGAGGTTTTCCAGATCCAAATAGACAGAGCACTGAGTAACCTAGTCTGATCTCAGCTCTGACCCTGCTTGGGCAGAGATTGGACTAGAGATCCCCTGGGTCTCTTTCAGCCTCAATTATCTTCTGATTCTATGAAAAAAACTCTGTTTTGATAGTATTCAAAGGAGATGTTTGAGAAACCTGGGTCTATGTTCATAAGATTTTAATGGGAAATGCAAGGAAGACTTGAGTCAGACCCGGTCTGCACTGCTGCACATGCAGAGAAACATCACTGAAATGAACTGATCTGCAGCATCCGCTTGTCACCTAGGTACTGCTTGGACTTTATCTTGAATTATGTGACAAAGTGGTCATGCCAAAGAAAAGCAGATTTTCAGTGCTTACAGCTGACTCCTCAAGAGTTTGGAAGGGCAGTTCAGGGTGCATTTGTAACTGCATGCAGAGAGCATGTGGTCCTCCAAGTCTGGGAGCAAAACAGAATTTTTTGTTCTGGATTTGATTCCATACTCCCACTACTGCCTCTGTTAACACATGGCTGCTGTGTGAGTGTGGTCTTTGGCAGCCTCCCCTAGTAACGCTTGGGCTTCACAAGAGGTGCCTAAGCAAGGACAAATGCAAAGGAGAGGAGGAGCATTCACCAGGGCAACACCAACACCAATGCTGCAGGGCTGGGGGTTTTATGTTATCCTGGAGACTCTCACCTTTTAGCCTAAAAATCAAGCACATCACCTTGACAGCATTAGGAGGGAGGAAATTTGAAGATTTGAACAATATTATCTTTAAGTGGTGGCACAGCCGTAAGACAAGGTGCATACTTCAGGGAAAAGTACATTATAGTTTGGGCTTGCCCAGTAGGATTCCATGGAAATAAGCAGTGCAGGACATGCAGTAGCATTATAACACACTATAGTTTATCTTTCCGTATTTAGAAAGCATGTATTGACTGTTAATTTTTATGCTATGATTTGTTAGGCACAATTGATCAGAAATTTCGAGAAACTCTTCTTTCTCTGTCTCGAAAAATGCATGTATTTGGAGCTCTGCCCCTCAGATTTCAGCAATTCTTGTAATATGGATTTAAGGACAATAATAACACTACATTTCCAGCAGCAAGATTTCAAGAATCAGATGTCACCCCACCCGACCTCAATTAAGTCTGGCTGAATCAGCTGGATGGGATCAAGCAGGGTGTGAAAATCTGTATTCTAGCTCTGGGCAGAGAAAAGAAGATCAGTTGGAAATTTCAGTGTGAAGCTGGTTCTGTATGAAGTGGAGAATTTCAAGTGTGAATGCGTGTATGTGTTCGTGCATGTGCTGGGGAAAGTAGGGTTGGCAAGGGAGACAGAGGAGAGCTTTGTGTTCAGTGCTTCCTCTGACACAGCTCAGCCTGTTCCCTATCTCTCAGTTTCACTTCTGAATGTGCAGGAACATGCGGTGGCTCCTTGTTCCCACCATCTTCATCATCCCTTGTACGCAACAGGTAAGTTCATTAAAAAGAAGAAAAAGATTTCTCCCTTCTTCACCTTGTTCTGGTTAAAAGTTTTTATTTGCTTAACAACAAATTAAATTTCAGAGAAGCAAATTCCTCATAAAGAATAAGCAGCGATTCCCTACTCCTGAGTAAATTTCATTTGCAGCTTATTTACTGCATCAGTCCTGATTCTGGTAGTTTTTTTCTCTCTGTACATTAACATGATTTAGTGGGAAAAAAAGTGTTAGGGAAGCTTAAATTGCCAGTGACCTTGTGTTTTTTTTTTTTTTTTTTTTTTTTTTTTTTTTTTTTTTTTTTTTTTAAATTTAAGCACAAATGATTATCTGATGCAGTAAGGAAGTAAACATCCATGCTCATATTCCATATATGCTCATATTCCATATATCTATGTATATATGTGTGTGCAAATATGTATATATACACACAGTGGTCTGACTTCAGGCTAGTTTTACAAAGAGAAAGGTACCTGGGCTGTGTTATGCTTTATCTCTTATACGAAAATTTTAAGTGATAGCTTTTTGTGAAGGTATTTGCGTCAAAGCCCAGTTTCATTACTTATTTACTCAATTTTGAAAATTTGTCCTTTACGATCAAGATGAGTGTCAGATGAAGAATTTTCAAATGATTGTCTCCCTCTGCTAACTTTCTGCATATTTAGAGCCAGACTAAGAAAACTGAACATTAGTGATAATACATTGCCTACTTCTGCTCTTTGCTTATTTATGCCATACTGACCTTGTTCAATCTTTAACACATAAGAAAACAAACAACACATGAAGGGTACCTACACAATGGTCTCATTTTCTGATCTGACCATAGGATCAGGAAAAGTATGCAGGGGGCTTCTGTGATGTGAATAGCTTTGGTATAGAAACTTGGGGAAGCACAAATTAGAAAAATATTTGACCTGTAAACTTGACAAACAAACTTTACATTTTCATTGTAACTTAATAGATATTTCAAGATTTTTCAGCTAAACCAAAGTTTTCGGTAATTTCACTACTAAAACTGTCAGATATTTGCCTGATGGTGTTTTTTCTTACTGGGGAACTTTGTAGTCTCACACCTTTCAGCTGACATCTTATCCTAAAAAAAGAGAGAAAAATCACTTAGGTAGAATTCTGTAGGTTTAAAGCATTCTTTAATTTGTAATACAAATTAAACATATTGGCTGAAGCACGTAAGATTACTTCCTGCTACACATACCCATTTTGAAATGTGGTATCTGATTCAAGCCACATAACCTCATATAGCTGGCACACGGCCGGATAATAATAATAATAATAATAATAATAATAATAATAATAATAATAATAATAATAATAATAATAATAATAATAATAATAATATAATGCTCTGCTTAAAAAGAAAAAAAACAGCAAGGAAGCGTTTCCTGAACAGACCATACAGTCTTGAATACTGCTAAATGTATAGGTACACCTGTGTGTCTTGTTTCCATAATGATCCTTCAAGAAGCTTTACATTTCAATGCACATCTTCATCAAATTAATGTTATGGTTTATAGGAAATGCTTAGCTGCCTAAAAAAAAGTACACTTAAGTTAGTTGCTTCTATATTATGGCTGCATTTAGGTAGAAAGGATTAGAAGAAATCCTTTTGCAAAATTACACATTTATTAAACTATCTTCTTCATGCTGCATGGAATGCCACACGACATTCTTTAATTTTCATTTCCTATAAGAATTGCCTGTGTAAATTAATATCTATCTTAAAAATCATTCAGCCAAAGGAACTTGAAAGCTACTATTTTGGAGCTTCATTAGTAGCTGTGGATTAAGATATTGTAAGTATAGTTGTAAATGACCATGAAAAATGGAAATTAGTGTTAGAAAAAAGGCTTTTAAAAGGTCATTTACTGCTGCATGCAATTAGGCCAGCTTAATTATAGTGTGAGAGCTTCCATGGGCTATGACATATGAAATGCTGAATTTTGCAGAGATTTCCAGTTTGAAAGTTGAGCAGAAAGGAAACCCAGCTGAATGACCCCTTCATGACCTTTCCCTCAGTATCTCTGCTGGAGGTGATTTCTATATCAGTAGAGCCCTGCGGTTTGGAGGAACAGAGAAAAACCGATAGGTTGGGCTTCATGTGCCTAGAAAAAAAATATAGACTACATATTTTATTTTTTTTCTACAAGCTTGATGGTGATACTGGCACCTGATGAGGGGCTGGATCTTGTCTTGCTCTTTTGCTCTTTGGGCAGTCAGAGCTGCTTGACGAGAGCGGCTCCCAGGCCTTATGTTGTATAGTGGCCAAGTGCTGCATGTGCCTCTACTTCATTATGGAACCGGTCATCTGTGGAGAACAAATATAGCATGATCTGCATTTCTGCTGAAATCAGCAGCATGAAAAGATCTAATGCTAAGATCTAAACTGTTATGTTTTAGATGTAGTTCTTAAAAAATGCAGATAGAACATAGTTGTCTCAAATAGATCCTTTCACACTCTGTGCTGACTTAAATCTCCCCCCATGCCTCAGAAAAATAAACCCGTCAAGAATTACTTAGGTTTTCCTTCACTTAAAAAAACCCCAAACAACAAAACCCCCCATGAATTCTGAGACAGAATGTGCAAAACAGTAAATTCTGGCTAGATCTCGACTTCTTACTGCTGATACAAATCTCTTTGCTCCATAAGCCCTGGATTCAATGAGGACTTAGTCATGCAAATAAATACACTCTTAGAAAGCAACCTATTAAGCTCAGTATGACTACTAGCCTCCCTTATTAGGATTAAATTTTTGTGTGTAGCACAAGTGAATTTGTAAATATTATAATGCGTACTCCCAAACAACTACTCAAATTTTAGAGGAAAAATAACATTCAAAAGAGGTTCATTATTTTAAAATGCTTTTGCCACCAGAACTGGCACACAGGACTGTGGCTGGTTATATAACTATATGACGAATCAAAAGTTAATTAATTTGATAAAAGGTTTGTAGGAAGGAATACTTAAAATAAAACCACCTACTTTAAAACACTGTTTTTTCTACTTCAGTTCTACTACAGGTTTTGTTCTACGGAAGGCAAAGGAAAGACCAATGAATTGTGTTTTGTGCAAGCAGTAGGCCAGGCTCACTGTTAGAACACCTCAGTCCATGACAGTGGATGAAGATGGTCCTCTGCCTCTTACCTAAACTCACAGCCTTTCACTTTTCAATCCCATGAGATGAGAAATGTTATGTGTCTTCATCCAATGTGACAGTGTTTTCCACCTCGACTTTATTTTATGCTATTCCAGGTACACATAATACATTCAGCGCTCAAAATATCCCACTGTGTGTAAGTTTTTCCACAGCCCACCAGTGCAGCCTGGAGATAAACCTTCAGAAACTGGTGAAGTCCACCAGCGCAAGGAGGTTTGTCACTGGCCATGCAGATGTCCACCTGTGCCAGCCTGCACCCCTGGGGTAAGCTTGGTGAAGGATGGCTGTGGCTGCTGTAAAGTCTGTGCCAAGCAGTCAGGAGAGCCCTGCAATGAAGCAGACGTCTGTGACCCCCATAAAGGTCTCTACTGCGACTACTCGGAAGACGAGCCTAGGTATGAAAAAGGCGTGTGTGCATGTAAGTTGTTCTTTCACGTTTCCTTCTTGAAATGCAGGAGGGTGGGACCATGCAGGTAAACGGTTTTGGAGGAAAATTCTGCTTGCAGGTGCTGTACAGCTCTGTGCTAAGCAATTTATCCTAATTTAGTTCTCTGACTGCTCAATCAGAGAATCTAAGAGTAGTGCTGGGACTGGCTTTAAACTTACCTGCATATGCATTAGTGAAACCAGTTCATCATGCACAAGCCTGTTATTGGCAGACATGTTGGTGACTGATTTAAAGAGCTGACCACATTTATGGCTCACCACATTTTAGCACTCTGTTAAGCAAGATCCACGTGCTCCTCCTGTGTTAGTAACTGTTGTTCACCATTTTCAGATCTGGTAGCTGTAGGATGTGAGCTCAATGGAGTTTATTATCCCAACGGGCAGACCTTCCAGCCTAACCCACTTTATAAGTGCCTGTGTGTCAGTGGTGCAATTGGATGTACACCTGCATTCACACCGAAACTAGCAGTGAGTCCCTGCACCAGGGTCACGGGCAGAAAGAAGCCTGGACAATCTATTTGTGGCCTAGGACAGCACAAGCAGCTTCAATCAACCAACTACAGACTAATGTCAGGTGAGCCTGGCCACACTGGTAAACTTTTCTGTACATGAGCCTTTATGCATTTAGTGTCCCTGGCTCCAGCAACCAGGCAGGCAATGCACTGGCACTTTCTCAG
The DNA here is from genome assembly GCF_003945595.2 of Pipra filicauda. Classification (NCBI taxonomy): domain Eukaryota; kingdom Metazoa; phylum Chordata; class Aves; order Passeriformes; family Pipridae; genus Pipra; species Pipra filicauda. The sequence goes on from NW_024104283.1 coordinate 3,521,121, forward strand.
TTCTTACTGAAGGCCATTGCCAGGGTGACTGTTCTGTCCCACTTATCCCTCTTACTCTCAGGTCACAGATTCTTTTCTCTAAACCTAATGAATGTGAAAAGCAAAAAGGCTTTTGGCTTCTGTCACCAGGGAATTGGGCAAAGCATCATTCTGCAGAGGTTTATTACTCATCAGATCAGCCCAATTAGAGATGCTGGTGGACAGCCATTTTGCAGCTTGGGAGCTTTCTCACTTTCTCCTGCTTTGTGGTGGTACAGAGTCTTGGTTTTCACATACATAAATTAACATGCTGCAGGCCTCTTCTTCCAATAGAAAGCAAAAAATGATAAAAATTGCCTTAGTGGCTTTCCTGACAAATTTGAGGTCACTGTAAGGACAGCACTCCCCCTTACTTTCTTCTCTATTCAGTCTGATAAAAAACATCCACAAGCTCGTCCATGCTTGTCAACTGCCAGGGTCAGTTGATATTCCCTTTAACTTCATTCCTGCTCTCCTGCTAACCCTGTAGTTTTCTTTTTCACTTTAAGGAAGCACCATGACAGAAGCAGCTATCCTGGCCCTTCCCTGGCCACAGCTGCCTAAGCTTGCGCCATCTCCTCCCCTGTGCATGTGCAGCTTTCCATGGTGAAAGTCATCTTCATCACAACCAATATGGGTACCAGACAGCTGAGCCATTTACTTGGTGGCAGCTTGAATCATGATCATGGATCAATAAAATAAAACTAAAAGGATTGCAAAGCTTATCAGAAAACCTTCAAAGGCTGCTGAGTAAACAGGTAGATGCACAGAAGTCAATCTGCAGATAAACAGACCTGCTTACAAAACCTGAAGTTCAGTTTGGACAGCTTCTTACACATTAGCAGTGGTTATACAAGTCAGTAAAAATAAAAAAAGAATCCTTACTTCAAAATTATGATACAATACCTCTATCTAATATCAAAGCCTTTTAAGAGAAATGTCCTTAACGTTGTTGTATAAACATGCATTTGGTAAGGCAACTGACTTCAAGTGAAGAGTGATTTCTTTTCTAGAAAACAGTGTTAATCTGATTCAAGAGAGAACACACTGAAAACAATGGCAATCAAACCATTTGACCATTTGACATACAGCAATTGGGTTTGTGGGGAGATATATCTCAGATATCTGGAGAACAGTATTAAGCCAACATTCATTCCAGAATTTGAATCAACTGTGCAGAATAACTTTGAGAGAAGACACCCAGCTTGCAAATCCTTCCTGTTGGCTCAGTTCAGAGACCTAACACCCTGTCTCTGTGGTGGCTGTATGTGCTGAAGGATGCTGTTCTTTAGGAACCTTCTAAAGAAATACACCTTGAAATTTTTGTTTCAAAGTCTTTCCCCTTCCATTTCCCAGACCAGCAGAAGTATCATGTCAACTTGTCATGAACTCCACGGATGGCTCAATATCTATTTTGAAAAGTCCTTTTTCTGTTAGCGTGGATAAGTGCTAAGTTTCATTTTACTGCTCTTGTTTTGTTTTCTAGCTTTCTGTTTCAATTGAATTTACCTAATTCAGACACATAAGGATGTAAACAGGTCATACTTTAAAAAATATACCAAGTATAAATGACCATTTAGCTTCTCTTTATTTGTTGCAGTTCTGTGAAAGGCTTTTAAATAGCTTGCTTCAACGAGATCTTTAAATTGCTGTCTACTTCCAGGTATTCTGGAAAGCTGACAGCAATTCTGGCAATTTCAGGTAATTCTGCCTCTGCTCTTACATAAATGTCCAGATTCCACATAGTTTTTCTGCAGACTTTCACCATGAACTTTTCCACTACAATTTTATTTCTTTTTTTAAGTGTACTCCACCAAATTCAGGCGTCATCCATCAGAAAAACAGGCTTTTTGGTGATTAGAGTATTTTATTCCTCAACACAAACCCTAAAGTCTTCACAGTATCTACAAAGAAATGAACATTAATGTTTTGCAGCAGCCCTTTACAAGCTATGTTTGGCCTGAAATAAAATAAAAAGAATCTGGACATTCCATAAAAATTCCACAAATAACCCTCTCCACATAACATTTCCATTAAGCGGAACTGGAGAGTCATATAACATATGCAATTTGATAGTCCTTACTAGGATCTGAGTATCCAGTGTCAGTAATGTTTAACAGCAGCTCAGCTGGCTTTTGTATAATGTTATTTATGTCTCATTTCTGCGTTTACCTCCAGAAGTACCTTCAGGAACAGAAATCAAAGTCGTATCCTTGTATTTTCGATTCATCCTTTTGGGGCTGTTCTGCTGCATAAATAATATATTGCTGTCTTAGCTTACAGAACCTTACCGCTAGTCTTGAAGAAAAAGTGCCTTGTACAGGCAACTCCCTGGACACCCTGCTCCAGGACCTGTGGTATAGGTATATCCAGCAGAGTGACCAACGACAACAGAAGATGTGAGATGAAAAAAGAAAAGAGATTATGCTTCATCCAGCCTTGTCTGACTAATATGCTGAAGAAAATAAAGGTATTTTCTAATATAAAATTACTTCTTAATAGAAAACCAAAATGTTGGAGCTAGTGGAAAAATGGATGTATTAGCAGTTACTAATAAAACATTTACTTCTTTCTTTTTTAAGGGTTTTAAAATAACTCTTATGTTTTCTACATTCAATCTTCAGGCTTCAATAGTAAACTACAGATGTGCAATTTAAAGCAAAAAAAATGTAATGTCCTGATATAGATGTGTTGCTAGTGCTGCACAGTCACTCCAAAAGTATTTTCTATTTGTTGACTGCTAAAGGAAAAATAAGGCAGTTTCAGACCAAGTTAGTTTCAGACTAACTTTTAAGATATTTCTAAGTAAATGTTCCAACTATTTCTTACACGGTCTGTTTTTAATGCATAGAAAACTCAGGCTTTTCTTTGTTCTAATATTAAAGATTTCAAAAGGAAAAACATGTCAACCAACATTCCAGCTTCCAAGAGCAGAGAAGCTAGTTTTTTCTGGATGCTCAACTACTCAAAGCTACAGACTAACTTTCTGTGGGGTGTGCTTGGACAAGAGGTGCTGCATACCTAATAAGTCCAAAATGATCACTGTACAGTTTGAGTGTCCCAACGAAGGCTTCTTCAAGTGGAAGATGATGTGGATAACGTCATGCGTATGTCAGAGGATTTGCAGTGCTCCAGGAGATATGTTTTCGGAACTCAAAGTCCTATGACAAGTTACACCACTGACTGTAACACACTGACAATGCAAAAGCACATTCACACCCTGAAGAGTTAGCATAACCCTCTGCCACAGCAGTGTTTATACTGTGGCAGTATAAACAGTATAAGCAGTGAAATAACATAAGTGAATACTTACTCATTTTTTAAATGTCACTGAAAAACACAAGCAACAGTGCATCTTTTTAATGCAACTGTTTTTATATGGGGAAATACATTCTTAAGAAGGATGCATGTAACACTAGTACTGTCCAAACAAGAACTTTTGGTAATTAAGAAAGGCAAAGCAAGACAGCTTCATGCCTCACTGTAACAAGATGCTGCCCACAAAAAAAACCCAAACATGCTCTAACCTATTACAAAAAAATATTACCCTGTAATACTTCATCTATCATTCCTGATTCTTAAATTAACCTTTTCGACTATGTATCTGCAACAGTAAAACACATCAATGCTGTTTGAAAATGAAGAATTCAACTTTAAACTCAGATTGCTTTTTGCAGCAGATAGTGTTCCTCTAGTGTTGTGAATACAAACAATGCATGTGTAAAGGACTAAAAAGTGGGCGGGCAACTGCAGATAATAGATGCAACATTTCAAGGAAACTATTATTTTTAGAACATTTTCTTAAAAAATGCTCTCCACAAATGCTAGCACAATGTTTTATTGAATGCTTCTGGACGTGTACATTGAAAATTGTGCTTACTTATACACCCACTCCAACTCTGCTAGAAGGACTTCAAGCTTCAAGAAATCATTGCATTGATCCATTCTGATGTTAAAACAGTCCTGCTGTTTTAAGACAGCCGAGGCTGGTAAGCAACTGGAAATAGCTGTATGTTCTATTTCGTAAAAGTTCTTACTGTAATATAAAAAGCTGCTTACCCTGATAATTATAAATATTAAAACATCTATTTTACTTGCCTTCTTTCAAGCCTATAAACTCTATTCTCCAAACACTCGTTATAATTCTTTACATATATATATAACTTCACTATAAGTGCATGTTTTGGTCAGAGGTATACTGTATTATCTCATTATTAAGTGCAACTCAGCATTCAGGAAAATGAGTCATTAAAATAATATGTTAATTAATACTCCAAGTATAACACTTGAAACAAAATTTATCTTGTGGAATTTTCTGATATTGCCAATTTTGGTATCAACTCAGAATGCTCTAATATAGCTAAGTACAACATAGAAGCAAAAATATTAAAATGATGAACATAGCTTAGAGCATTCTGAAATGTCCACTGTAAAGCTTAAGAAAGTAGTTTCATTAGAGACTTGCTTTCATCTTTGAAAAGACTACATAAGCTTTTCTTTTCTTCGTAGTTGCTTATTAAAAACCAAATCTAGCAATGGTGATCTTTCTTTGAAGCAAGGCCTACCTTTAGTTTACTGTAAAGTCTGAGAAAAGAATTACATTTTTGGCTGCTAAAATCTCTTTTCCTTCTCTTCACAGCATATGGTGTGTCAATTTACTCCACAGTTAGGATTACTGCTCTTACTGATATCAGCTATAATTAGGTGCTGTCAAATCTTTCTTACAGGCAGGGCTTATCACTTAATATGACAACTCTTGAGCTGAGGAAGCCGTTGTCCTGGTCCCACTTCAGAATTACAACAGCCAGGCATGCTGCAAGTCATTCTGGTTAACTGAAGTCGCTGGATGCTTAGGAAGTATTTCATTCTTTTTAAACAAAAAAATAAAGAGCAGTTCTTCCTTCTTTAAACAGCTATCTTCAGTCTTGATGGGTCTGTTCTAGGCCCACCTTTTGTCACATCCAGTTCATTGTACTCTTCTATTAGATCAGACAACGAGGACACAGCTTCAGAAAAACAGCTTTGCTCCATCCCATCTATTTGCAGATAATGGTGAAGGTGAGCCTACAAGAATAAAAAAAAAATAATTCAGTGTTATTATTTTTCTTGGCTCCTAATTGCTTTGGCTCAGTAAGTACCATTTAGCCTGCACTGAAGGGGGAAGTGCAAGCACTGTAGAAAGGAGACTTAAAGACTTGTACCATGACACCCCTTGTTTAAACACTTCACAACTTTAGTAACAATCCTCTATGCAATCACAATTGATATTCCTGATTCCTTAAACATCCATCTTTTCATACTGGTCGGGTGTACCCTAGGGGACAAACAGCGTTATTGGGTTTATGTGGCAAGGTTTTGGCAGCAGGGGGAGTGCAGGGCTGCAGGGGTGGCTTTTGTGAGAAGATAACAGGAGCTGCCTGCATATGGGACAGAGCCAGTTCCAGCTGGCTCCAGAATGGACCTACCACTGGCTAAAGCTGAGCCCATTAGTGATGCTGGCAATGCCTCTGTGACAACATATTAAGAAGGGATAAAAAGGATGCACAACAGCTGAGATTGGATTTAGGGCATTGTGAGAGAAACAGCCCTGCAGACACAAAGATCAGGAAAGAAGGAATGGGAGTGAAATTCTGAGACTGGGAAGAAAGGGCAGGAATGGGGATGAAGGTGTTTTCAGTTTTGGTTTTATTTCCTGCTGTCCTACTCTGTTATTCACTGGCAGTAAATTAAAATAATATTCCCTGTCTGTTTTGCACATGCAATAACTGGTGAGTGATCTCCCTGTCCTTATCTCGACCTACAAGCTTTTCATTGTATATTCCTCCTGTCCTGCTGAGGAAGGGAAGCGAGAGAAAAGCTTGGTGGGAATCAACATTTAGATTAGATATGAGGAAGAAATTATTTAGAGGGTGGTGAGGCACTGGAACAGGTTGCGCAGCAAAGCTGTGGATGTCCTCTCCCTGGAAGTGTTCCTGGCCAGGCTAGATGGGGCTTTGAAACACTTGGTCTAGTGGAAAGTAACCCTGCCCATTGCAGGGGGGTTGGAATGAGATGACCTTTAAGGTCCCTTCTAACCTATACCATTCTATGATTCTGTGATATTGCCAGGTAGTACAGATTAATAAGGGATTTACGCTTTTTAAGAAGCAGCTGTTGGAATGGCTCCTTTTCAGGTAACATAAATAAAAATCTTGGGCTGTTAATTTTAAGCAGTCCCTTTGCCATACTAAGATTTGCTTCCCAATAACACAAGATGCTAATGATTAGTGACTACGGATATTACAACAATAAGAGTTGCACCTTTTTCTTGTAGAGCTTCATAAATCTCTCCTTGAGTTCAATGAAAGTTGGCTTTACGCAGGTGTTGTTTGCTAAAGCCAGAAGTGAATGGGAATGGCCCACGGGAGGTACTGAACACAAACCAGTTTTCCAGCCCTCTTGATTCCAGGAGACAAAGTGCAGAGAAGGTTTTAACCTGTGACACAAAAATTTAGTTATCTAAGGAATGTAAAGAACATGAAGGCTAAGTTTTCTGTCTTAACTAACAATCTGAAAAGGTTAACATTTAAGCTTTCAGAACAAAGCAGGACAGTTATAACTATCATTGTGAATAAGACATTTTAGACTTCAGACTAAACCACTGAGTCTGTTTGAAAGTCAAATTGCAAACACCAATATTGTTTTGTTAATTTAATGTATCAGGATTTGAAAGATGAAGTTACAAGTACCTATTTCTATAAAAGAGACTGTAAGCGCTCTGAAATTTAGGAAAGGGGTAGCTTAATACTGTGTGGGGACAATCAGTTGACCTGTAGTTTTGAAATAAGTTAAATGCTTTAGCTTAATACTGTGTGGGGACAATCAGTTGACCTGTAGTTTTGAAATAAGTTAAATGCTTTAGCTTCTCAGAAATTTTCCCCATGCTTCCCTGTCTGCCTATAAACTCCCTTCTGTATGTGAAGCTTGCCTGCCTTTCCTGTTATATCTGTGTAGCTCAATAGTGTAAAAGGTAGTACCAGGGTGCTAACAATACAGTTGTCAAAATAAGGATGATTTCCTATCTACATGACAGTAACTATGAAAGAGAGATATCTTCCGTTCAGTAAAAAAAAAAATTTCTACTACAGAACGTACTTCTCCAATATCCTTTACTGTCAGGAGACCCCTGGAAGGTTGGGTTTTGCTTTCTTTTGCATTTTTGAGAAAGGGAGGAGCAGTACAGGGATATCTAGTCAGCTTCCTTTATTTGAAAATCCAGGAATGCTGTGACTTATTCTCACTCATTGCATAAGTTAATTACAGTTTCTTCCCTTCTAAAATTCAGAAAAATATTTCTGAGTAAACTGATTTGGTATTGAAACTCTTCAAATGAAAAGTGGGACTGCTCTGGATGACTGACAACAGTTTCCCATGACTACTTTGTGTGGTATTACAAACCTTTCAATATTTCGGCGAAGGTCTGAAACCTGCACATTTCCTCGAACAAGAAGTGCACAGGCAAGGTAGAGGCTGTGCTTTGGATCTGCTTGAATTAGTTGATGATCTCTACTAAATGCATCTGAAAACATCTGATCCAACCTAGGTGAAAAGAAAACAGTTACCTACTCTTATTAAAGTAGGATACAAAAGCTTTTCAGAACACCCACCTGCAGGGTTTGAAAGTTCATAAAATTCTGGAGATAAAGGTACATCTAACCTGGGACCATAAATTATAGAAAAAAGATTCAAACTTTTACACATACATATGTTGGCATTGCAAGTTTTTAAAAATACACTGGATGCATTTTTTACTCTTCTCCCTCATGTTACAAGCCACTGCTGAGTCAGAGAAGTTGCCTTTATAAAGGCAATTTGAGGTCAATAGTTACAAGGTCTTATGACAATTTGAGTGGACAATCTCACTGTGAAGGATCTGACAAGGAATATCAAAGTGCTGCTGACCCTTACAGAACTGGTTACCTGCCTATTACAATTCATTATTTAAAAGGATCAACGAATCATAGAACAGTATTGATTTGGATTAATGATTTAGAAAAAGACAGACTATACATACTTGTCTACTTATTCTAATTTTATCAGGCACGACTGCTGATCATATTCTTTCTCTCTTCACTTCCTTAAGCAAGTTTCACTGTACTGTGGGATACCAAAGATGGTGTCTTGACGTTCCTGTGGACCCACAACATCTAAGCTATTCTTTCCATTTGTCTCAAACTCTCTGCATTCATCACCTCTATTTCTTTTTTCTTATATCACCTCTGCCACAATCTGCCTACTACAAAAAAAATAACTAAATAAAGGAAACAAAAATATTACTGTTCCCACTTCATTCTGAGACATCCTTGACTGAGCATCTCCCCATAGTATGCTTCCTTCCCCCAGCACTGTACTGTCTCCTCAAGGAATGTTTTCAACAGATACAACTGATTGTCACAACTTGCTATCACAGAATAGGGGTGGTCCTGCCCTCTCCTCTGCTTTGCATACTTTCATCACTTACCTTTAGTTGCTTCTATCATCATTTGGACCTCTAGCTGATTGAACTTAATTCACTAAATCCAGTAAAATCTATTTTAACTGGTTATTTTTCTGCTACGTCAGAGGGATAAATACCTCAAAGAACTTTACAATAGTGTTGGCTTATCATTACAATAAGTTGATAGGCACATTGCACCTCCAGACTCAATTAAGATGCCATTACTTCCCAAAGAGTCTAGTTTAATTCCTTGTTTGTCTTTACAGTATTTTGTCAGTCAAGTGCAAACTGTTACTCAAAAGAACTTGTGGTGTGGGTTCTAAGTAATAAATTTTTCCAACAAAAACATTTCCCAACAGAGATTAAAAAGATGTCAAGTTTACTGGTTCAACCATTACAGAGAAAAGAGACAACAGATGTTCCAAAAATCAACAGGATGAATTTGAAAATGTGGCAGACTTAAAAGTTTTAGAACTTCCACCCTTAGTTTTGCTACAAAATGGAATTTTTTAACAAGAACTACGGAAGAATCAGAAATTAAGCTTTAAATGTGAAACTCCCATAATATTTTTTCCTACCTTCTAGAAGGTACGTTAACATCCGCCAACGTATACAGAGGAGTCAAGCTTGAAACCAAATAATGAAGTCGAGGAAATGGAACCAAATTCATACTGATTTCATTAAGATCCATGTTCAGGGAACCTTCAAATCTAGCAGAGCTGAAAATTAAAAAACCATTATAAAACTATTATAAACCAAGGAAATCACTTCTATAATGTCAACCTCCATTAAATCTATTTTTCAACTGTTCTGTACAATAAAACAGTAAAACAACACAGTATTCAAGAAACCCTTCACGTATAATTACAAAACTTTCACATCTGGCAGAATCAGTGCTAAGTCTTATTTACTTATACTTCTCATTAAAGAACAATAAATCATCAAGAATAAGACCTTGTTTCCCAATTGCAGTCTTTAGCACTGTTTTTCAGTATGTGGACATAGTTGACTAATACCAGTTAATTAATACCAGTTTTACTAAACAAGCTATAATAAAACATGTGTGACAGCATTCCTGACAAGCTGTTTAAAAGAAAACCAGGCCAATACTCCAGAAGTATATTTCTTGCAGTAATAGACCATTTAGGAGCAAAAATGATCTGACAGTATTTATAAAGTAATACAACTGCGCTAGAAAGGCAAACCTTTCTGGGCTCCACTGAGCACCTTCTGCCTACAAATTTACTTCAGTTTTAAGACTGTCATGGCTAAAGCAACACCACTACAATCTGAATACTTCCAAATACCTCAGCATTTAGTAACCAATTCTTAAAAAGAGAAGACTCATATCAAATGAAAATCAATTTATATTATTCAAGTTGATCCAGGTCTGCATATTTGCAGCAAACACCACCTCCAGCAATACCACTTTTTTATAGAGGAATAACCTGTAACTTTACCTTGTCAGGTTCAGCAGCAAGTTGGCTACGATATTATTCATTGCATCAAATGGCTTCTCTTGGAGAGTTTTTACACTGCCTGTACTTGATGTTACCAAGCTATTTTGCTTCACGGTTGACCCCAGTTTCCCAGAATTGATCATCTGATTAATTTTATTAACTATATCAAACAGAGACTTTAAGAGAGAAAAAAAAAAGCAAAGAAGTCTTGAGCAAAGAACTTTCAAATTCAGTACCCCAATTTTTCACTTCTATTAATCTTAAAAACCTGTTGGCTTTTAAGTACTATTAGCTCAAAGATTATTCCTTTGATACATCTAAGTCCAACTTTTGAGCAATTCCAGTTGACTGAAGTGTTTCTAAAAGCCTGTTCCTTACATGTCACAAGTATGTATAAAGCTTGACACAGAAATTTGAATTCTATTCAAATGTTTAAAATCCTTATCCTCTAAAAATGAATATTAAATTTCCATAATGCCTGTGAAACGAAAAATATATTCTCTAACTATATATCACTTTCTCTTGCTTTTTTCATAAACAAATACCAAGACAGTCACCGAAGTTAGATTCAAACGGGTCTAGTACTTTGCAAGGTCAGGTATGCCTATGGTTCTCCTATCAGCCTATCTCCTCATCAGCACAGTTAAGTCTGTTGGAATCTGGAGTGGTTTGTCATTTCTCTTGCAACACTCTATTAATACTATGCACAAAATGATTGCTAAAAGAAGACACCCTCTCTCAGTAAATAGAAGCTTTTTAATGTTTACCTTGAAAAAGACAAAAAATTCACTCCAGACTACTTTGAAGATGCAGAGCAACTTTTTAGTGATACTCATGTTCATTTCAAAAGCCTGCGACTTAGAACTTTAATTATTACTTTAATTGGTACTCAAATCAATACAGAAAAGGGAGAAATTTGTGCAGCCTAATTAAAAAAAATTGACAGAAATATAATATTAATTCTTACTTCATTCTCTACTGGTAACACACAGTCTGCATGTTCATTAAGCTCCTTCATAGCCAGAACACTATTATATGGAGAAGTAATAACATCATCTTCACCAGAGGGATAAACTGAAGTAACAAATCTATACACTTCTGGGAATTCGTCCTCAAGCAAATTTAGTACAAAAGTTCCAAGACCAGATCCTGTCCCTAATTATGAACGAAAACAGAATGAGAGAAGATAAAAGGTTAAGGTTCCCCATGTTATCTTAGGCCCTAAGACTCACATATTGGAGACATACAACTTTTCGATTATATATGTTAATGAATATTTTCTGAAATATTTGGCTGACAGTGGAGGCTACTCAAATGTAACTTAAGGTAGGAAGGTTTTTACCAGACAGGAAAATAACTAAGTAAAAAAAGTATTTTCCACAGTATACCACTCAGGATGAAGTATATAATCTCAAAAATTTCTGCAATCCAAAAAGTCCTATTATGTAACTAACATTTTCCAAGTTAGCATTTCTATTTCTTATTTTAAAATTTTTATTTGGATTTTGAAACAAAACATTTGCTTGAAAGCACTGAACTGCCCCAAACAATTACCTTCTTTCCTTTTAGGGTTTCTTTATAAAGTTTTCTCATTCTCCAGTCAAAACAGAACCATCCCTTTCTACCAGCACACAAGCTTTTTTCCTCATTATCACTAAGAACACAGCAGTGAGCTCAAATTTGAGAACTGAACTGTGATCTTTTTCTGAATTTGCAGCTACATTCTCAGTGGCAGACAATTTATTCTTATGAACAAGACAGCAACTTTCTGCAATAACAGAAACAGTATCTGCAGGGTCTCTGAAATTAAGCAAACGGCCACAAAAAAGGCCCTTGACAGAGCTCTTGCTTCATATTTAGAGCTATTTTCTGTGTCTTTTTCCACATCATAGCCAGTTATAATACATGCTGCTCCCAGGTTTCTGGGCTAGGAAGGCTTAGTGGCAAAGGATTCTCCCTTTTGACTTACTAACAAAGCAACTAGATTGGATTCAAGAGAATTATGTGGAAGGAAAACAGAAAAACAAAATTTTTCTAAAGCAACATTTGAAGTCTCCTTCAAGCCTTTCAGAAAACGCTTTCCCCATGATTAAAAGCAATTTGATTACAACAATGACATCAGTGTTCAGAGGCCACTGACCCTTCTTCTGGTCAGTAATTCCGAGGAGTTTATTTGTCTTTGGTACCTGCCTTGATCCATCCATTGCATCACATTTAAAATTTTAGCAGCATTTTTGCTCTGGGTAACACATTAGGGCTCCTTAGTGGTCTAACAAAATAAGTAATAAATCACTACAGGTCCACTGTGTTTTTTTTTTTATTACACATTCTGAATAATGTGAATTATTATGTTTATCTTCTTTTCAAGATACATGTTTTTCATCTGTGGCTACTGCAACCATACTCACTATAAAGACATTACTTACCACCTCCCATGGAATGAATTATAAAGAAACATTGCAGACAGTCACAATGTTCTGCGGTTTTCCTCAGCTTTTCCACAATGTTTTCCCGGTACTGACAGCCATATAGCTTATGACCTACAGCCCTGAGGATATAAAAAGTACTTTAGAAAAATATTCCATCAATCTTTCAATTTTTTATTTTATCTCCTTCTATTTGACAGTTTAGACTTCAGAGTCCAAAGCTGGGTGCAACATCTCATCTGTGAGAGTTTCCAAGCTGTGTCTACATAATGAGAATATGGGAGTCAGGATATGGTTTTAATTTTGAGGATGCAAGCAGCACTAAGTTCACATTTGGAGCATGCACTGTTATTTTGTACCGATCAGGAAATAAACTCCCACATTGGATGATCTAATTGTAATAATGAAATGAAAATTATATACTCCTTAACAATAAGGATACCCCTATGCAAAATGTGTACTGATCTTCCTTTGAGTACTATGCAAGTCAAATGATACCAGTAATTAAAAAAAAAACCCAAACAGCTCATTTTCCATACACATGCCTGCTAGATGGTGAAGTTACAGGATGTTTTATTCCCTGTATTGCCCTCCCTTTTGGCACATTTGCTGATGATTTGCTTTCCAGTCTGTAATGCACCGAATATTATTAGAGGCACATTAGGGTCTCCATGAAAATTTGCAATCTGTTATGTTAATCAATCTTTTTCTGAATTTCTCTTTTTGGGAACGTAGTTTAGACGCACAAAGCCAGACTCTGTGGTGCTTAGAAATGAGAAATGTATTTGTTCATATATCTCATTTCCACAGTAGTTGCACAGTCTCAAACTAGATTATGGCTTAGACTGAGCAATGGAAGCAGTTGAATACCAAAGAAACAAAAATAAAAAGCATGTTCTTTTGAAACAAAAATCAAAAAAGAGGAAGAAAAAAATACACAAAATGGTGTATCAGCAAAATTATTGTTCTGTAAAAGCCTTTTCAAAGCCCTCCTCCAGGCAACAGTGACTCCAAGTTTGCTGGTAAAATGCTGCAGCTCCCCAGGTGCAGAATGAAACAGAAAGCTACGGTTATCATTTCCCTTTTCAAATGCCATCTAATTAGTTGCTAAGAAATGTGTTCTGAAGAGGTTCTCACCAGTTGTTTCCTGAACCAGAAACATCTGTGATAAGCTGCTTGCTATCAAACATATCCCTCAATGGTCCCTGCAGAATTTCATTTACCACACCCTCCTCCATGTCAATCAACAGTGCCTTTGAGAAGAGAAAGAATTAAAATTCAGTCAGTAAGCAAACCACCCTTGAAATAACCCACCAAGAAAGGTAAAATTATTTACAATATAAAAGGTATACTGTTTCTACTCTGCTCCAGAGAAACCTTTTTTTTTCCCAGTTGTTAACTAGGACACCAACTAGATTAACCTTAGCTGATTTGCCAGAAGTTGCTCAATAGGACAGCATTTCAGATAATGACATTTTGTTAAAATTTTATAATATTTTCCCGTGACAGAAATGAAGACCTTAAAATATTTTGTTTCAAGTTTTCTTGCTTCTTAAATCATTTAAAGTGGCTTAAGGAAACCCACTTCTTAGAGAATTCAAATAAATACTTAGTTACTAATATCTGCAATCATTTTATTGGAATTACAATTTAAATTACTCAACAAGACTGGCAGCAAACTGTATTACTTGAATGAACCATGAAAGTTACTATTAGAAATTCTACTATTCAAGGCAGTATTTAAACCTGTATGCAATTTTAAGGACTTTATGAAAATTCCCACAGTTGGACGTAAATATGCAATGTAAAAAGAATGACCTTTATAGATTGCCTTACTCGTGCTTTTAAAGAGCAGATTTTTCCTTTGTAAATACCAGGACCATCACTGCCACTTCTGAAAAAAAAACAGTAACAGAAAAATCTAAGCTCAGATTCGTAAGAGAAAATACATAACATAATAAAATTTTCTCTTTAATATTTTGTGTTCAAAGGAGTATGACAACGCAAACAAACAGAAACACCCTGAACATACTGCTAAGAAAGACCTCACAATTCCCGGAAGTAATGCAATTACAGGACACTACCTCAGTCAGAAATAGCCTAAGCATTACTTCAAGAAGCTGAAAAGAGAAGTATTTAATGTTTAATCTCAGGGTAATTCTACGGGAATTCTACAGTTTGCCAGAACTTGAAAGGATTATCTTTTATCAGCATGTAATATGTGTATCTGCATCACATAATTGAACACAGCGCACCAAGCAGCCCCACAAGGTTTTCAGTGGGGGTCGTTACGACACTGTACTTCTGCTCAGGTGTGAAACCCGTGTTACTGCACTAGCACAGCACTTTTTGACTTACTTTGCTATTAAGATTTACCAGTTCAGAAATCATGCTGGGATGACATAGCTACTTCTTTCCCAGGATTGGTTGTAATGAGCCAACATAGGAGACTATGCATTGTGCTACAATCATATTTTTTCAACAACGAATGCTGGTGCTTCTGCACTCAAAAAATGAGATACTCCAGTCTGGCCAAACTATATTGAACAGAGGGGAAAAAAGGCAGGGATACTGGGAGATGGATCTAATTTTCCCCTCAGTTATTTACCTGATTTGGGAGCTGGCCAAGCCTAAAGTATGTATTAGACCATTCTACATTCAACCACAATAATATTCCCAAAACATCAGCTAAAATTTGCTACAGTGCCAGTGTTCTGACCCTACTCAGTCCCATAAGAAATGAGGGGAAAAGAGTATGGGGCTGCGCTGAATTCTTCCAGGATTTTCCATCTTCTCACTCAAAGAAGCTCTCCAGACACTTCTCATTAGCTGAACAGCTCATAGCAGCCTCCAGTACTCATGTGATTCCTCTAGCCTACACAACACCTATGTGAGTCTGCTATAGCAGCACTAAATACACCTAGAGAAGTTCTATTTCTCTTCAGGGACTAACAAAACTCAAAGAGGAAAAAACCCAACTCCAAAACAACACTTCTTTTTCTTCCTGTTGTCTTTGTGATCTTTCATGAGAGACCATTCCTTCAATCACTTGGATTCAATTGCTGAAAAAAACCCTCCATGTTCCTAGAATCACAGAATGGTTTTGGTTGGAAAGGACCTTTAAAGACCATTTAGTTCTAACCCCTCTGCCATGGGCAGGGTCACTTTCCACTAGACCAAGTTGCTCAGAAAGAAAACAGATGTTTCTATTGCAGTCAACCTCCCAACTAAAAATTTGATGATTTCATCAGGCTTGTACAGAAACATGGGCATTTTTTACAATCAAATTTTCTTGGTTTAAAAAAAAAAAAGTTATTCCAGGAAATACCCACAAGGAGTGGCAATCATAAACTTCAATGCATTTGCATTGTTCTTTCAAAGAGGTAAAATTTGAGATAAAACAGTTTGTATTTCAATGCCATTTTAATTAAAATCACATGCTGTACTATAACCTTGTCATATGATGGAAGGAAAAAGAGGTTGGTCAAATCCTTTTTAATTAATTTAAAGACAACAGCAATATCCAAGTGCACATTTTATTCTTCCAAATTGCAAGGATTTTTCTAACTAGACAGATAACAGATGACTGAATGCTCTTAAGATATGAATTGGTTAATCCAAACTTTCAACATCTTTAACTACTGAAGTTAGTATACTTAAAATGGAAGTTTAGAGAAGAATACAAAAAAGCAAAATCTTTTCCTAGCACAAACTAAGTATGACTTGAAAAAAAGAAAATTATTACTTAGGTTAAGAGAAGACACTTGAAGTGTGGATCCACTGCGTTAAACTCATGAGCTTCTTGATAAGACAACTTACCTTGTATCTACGTTCCTAAAGAAGCTGCTTAAGGCTTCATCATAAATTCCTTTCTAAAAGGAAACAACACAAAATGATGTGTAACGTCAAAAATTCTCAGTGTTTTTTCATAAAATAATTTAAGTTGGAAGAGACCTCTGAAGGTCACTTGTCAAACCTCACCACTCAAAACAGAGTAAACATCTATGTTGAATCCAGCTAGCTCTAGTCAGCTCTAAACAGAACATTTCACTGAAAAATCAGGTTGTTATTAAAAACTGACAGGAAGACATAACTAGAAAATTAATTTTTCAGCACAAGATTAGACAACTGTAGTGGCTTACTGAAGATCCCAAGGCAATTATTAAATCAAATAGCTGCTGTTTAGCTGACTCAGTTTATCACTTACACAATACTCAGTTCATCATGGGCTCAATGCCCATGAAGTTCTGTGAAAAGGAAAACATATCACACTGCATCAGTGATTCCAAAAATCCCTGCTGAGAGACAGCACGCAAATTACTTACCCCGCCATAAAGCTAAAGAGACCTGGCAAGTTAAAATACTTTAACATTATTATTTACAGATTACTTACCATACTCAAGATCTGGTGAGGGAGAATTTGGAAGACACTGTTTTGTACTACACTACAACCAAAAGACTCTCCACACACAATAAGAACTTCACCCATTGCTTCTAGAGAAGGCACTGAAGACTCCTCATCATTATCTGTTAATATACTGTGTTAACTAGGAAACAGTATCTTTATAGTCACAGCAAGGAAAGTGTGATTTTGTTCAAGGTACTCAGCACAATCCTATGCCCTCTTCACAGTGCTATTTTCTTTAGCACAGTTGTATGGCAACTTTACAGCACAAGCTAAAATGGAGAACAACAGTGGAATTTGGGGGGCTGTCCTTCTGCTTTCCTGCCAGTGGCAAAGAACTCACACTGAACAGTCCTCTCTTGTCACTTACTGCCTCAAACCTGGTAATGCCTGGCTGTAGGGAGACATCCTGGGCTTTTCAAGGTGGAAAGGCTGGAGAAAGCTGATCGGAATTAGGGATCACAGAATATTCTGAGCTGGAAGAAACCTGCAAGGATCATCAAGTCCAACTCAGCTCTACACAGGACCACCCCAAGAGTCTCACCATGTGCCTGACAGGATCACACAAATGCTTCTTGAACTCTGTCAGGCTTGATGCTATGACCACTTCTCTGGGGAGCCTGTTCCAGTGCCCAACCACCCTCTGGGTGAAAAACCGTTTTCTAATAGCCATCCTAAACCTCTCTTGACACAACTTCAGGACATTCCCATGGGTCCTATCAGAGCTTAAATCAGTCCAGCAGTTTAATTACCTAGGTAGCCTCATCTCCTTGGATGGTAAGATTGAGGGAGAGATAGACAACAGGTTAGCAAAGGCATATAGTGCTTTCGGAAAACTCCATAAGAGTATGGCGTAATAAACACTAGAAGAAAAGTACCAAGATCAGTGTTTACAGAGCCATTGTGCTGTCTACTCTTTTATATGGCTCCGAATCGTGGGTCATCTACCGCCACCACCTGCATCTCCTAGAACGCTTCCATCAACGCTGTCTCCGTACAATCCTAAACATCCACTGGTCAGACTATGTGACCAATATGTCTGTTCTAGAACAAGCAGCAGTCACAAGTATTGAGGCCATGTTGCTGAGAACACAGCTGTATTGGGCAGGGCACGTCTCCAGGATGAAGGACCACCGCCTCCCTGAGATCTTGCTTTATGGTGAAATTGCCACTGGCTGCCGCAAGAGAGGAGCCCTGAAGAAAAGATACAAGGACTCCCTGAAGCAACATCTCAGCCTTGGCCATATTGATCAACATAACTGGTCTACTCTGGCCTCCAGCTGGGAGGCCTGGAGACACACCATCTATAACGCTGTTGCTTCCTTTGAGAACACACGCAGGATCACTCTCAAGGAGAAAATACAAGGCAGAAAGAATCGTGCCTTGCAGAATATACCACCTAAGGAGTCCTTCTGCTGTGCCTTTTGCAATCGGACATGTCTGTCTCGTATTGGCCTTATTAGCCACCAGCGTGCTTGTAACAAATGTGGATAGAGCCTTCCCAAATCTTCGTTCGCAAAGCCTAGCCATGATCATTGGTCACCAGATAGAAGAGATCAGTGCTTGCTCTGCCTTTTTGCCTCATGAGGAAGTTGTAGACCACAATGACATCTTCCCTCAGTCTCCTCTTCTCCAGGCTGAATAGACCAAATGACCTCAGCCACTCCTTATATGGCTTCTGTTGCAAACCCTTCACCATCTTGTGGCTCTCCTTTGGACGCTCTCCAATAGCCTAATGTCTTTTTTATGTTGCACTGCTCAAAACTACACACAATATTCAAGGTGAGGCTGCCACAGTGCAGAGCAGAGCAGGACAATTACCTCCCTCGACCAGCTAGTGATGCTTTGCCTGATGCCCCCTAGGACACGGTTGGCCCTCCTGGCTGCCAGGGAGGTATATTGATTCATATTCAACTTGCCATCCACCAGGACTCCCAGGTCCCTTTCCGTGGCACTGCTTTCCAGCCTCTCATTCCTCAGTCTGTACACACATCTGGGGTTGTCCCATCCCACGTGCAGAATCCAGCACTTTCCCTTGCTGAAACTTCATACGGTTGGTGATTGCCCAGCCCTCTGACTTATCAAGGTCTCTTGGCAGTTAAAACTCATGACTAGTTAAAAGGCACAAGAACCTGGGGGTAGTTTTGCTCACAGTGAAGCGGCCTTAGTTTAATCAAACAAACACAGAGCTTTGCAGTCACAGCGACGAAGGCGGAAGGGAGCGCAGGGGCACCGCTGCCTCCCCACGGCGAGGGCGCTCGCCCCGGGCCAGCGGCAGCCGGAGCCGCGGCGGTAGCGGTGCCCTTACCTTGTTGACGGCGGCGTGTTCCCGCAGCGCCAGGTCCCAGAACCGGCAGCCCACCTGGTTCCCGCACTGTCCCACTGCAAAGGGGAGAGACACGGCTCAGGCACGGGGACGGTGTAGCGGCGGGGGGCTCTGGGCACCCTGACTCCTTACCCTGCACCACCACCGACTGCGTCATGGCGGGGCCGGCGACGCTCTGCCGTTTCGAAGTGGGCGCCCGGAAGCCGCGCCCCCTGAGTTCCTGCGGTGGAACGTCCCACCCGTTGCCTTGGCTGCGGGCGCCCGCCCCAAGTGGAACATCCCATTAGGGACCGCGGGGGGGTGTGAGGGGATCGGGGAATTGTGGAGGTGGTGAGCTGCTCAGACAGCCGCTGTAGTGAGGGTGAACCTGTGAGGAGCTGCAGGGTCTCAAACACAGGAGACTCAGCAAAGACCGAAAATGAAGTCCTTGTGTGGGAAAACAAGTAATCGAATCACAGAATATCCCGAGTTGGAAATATTTCCATACAGTACAGTTTATTACCTTTTATGGCTAAAAGTGGTGCGATGAGAAGCGTTTTATTTTCCCCAAATTCACAGTTCAGGAATATGGTGTGAAATGTGCCAAACGGTATGAAAATACAAATTAGAAATTAAGTGAAAAAGTGGTCATTCGGAAATGCTGTTGTAATGTACCTTCCCACCAGGCTCGCACGTTATGTTTTTCTTTAAGCTCAGTTTCGTATTTCTTGTGCATATAATTTTCCACAGTGCAACTGGGAGGTGCTATTGCCCATGTGTTTAACTTCAGGAATAAAAAAAGGAAAGAATGAAAAATGTAGAGATGCTATTGTCTCAGCACAGAAAGACTGGTCTAGAACAGCTAAGCTGCAAAATCGTAGAACCGTTTAGGTTGGAAAAGACCTTTAAGATCATGAAGTCCAACTGTTAATCCAGCACTGCCAAATCCACCACTAAACCGGTAAAGAATGTGCGATAAGCAAAGCTGTCGCTTGCAGAAAGCTGTCTTGTGACACAGATGGCATTTCTGCTTCCTGTGGGAGAACAAAAGCACTTCCATGCAACTCAGTTCATTAGGTTTTATGGCTAAAACTATCCAACAAAATAGTCTTTTCCCAAATATATTATTTCTAGTGCTGGTGTGCAAACAAAATTTGCTAAATGAAATTCCTAATCCTTTATTTGCTCCTGGACATGACCTAGGATCCTGTAGAGATTAATTATAGGTCCACAGGAAACTAAAGTTATAGCAAAAGACTATTTTGAAAAACCTTCTTGGAAAGATTATGTACGTACTGCAGCAAATAAAATATTGTACAATACAATCTAATAATGTATTGTATACAAGAAATAGATATACACTAGTTTTTTAAAACTTAATTGAAAGAGAAGAATCTATCTATTGGAAATTAGTATTATTCTTAAGAAAAAGTACTGAGTGGCCCAAGGTTACTCAAGTGTCATGTATGAAGTTGTAAAGGACCAATAACTTTAGTGTTATAGGCATGTTTAGCATGAAAAGAGTAATACTGTCTCAAACACTTCTTTTATAAACTAATAAACAATGTAAAACTACATGAATATTAAGAAGGAAAGCAGGTGGTAATTTCTCTCTGGACACTCTAGATGTAACTTATAGCTTAATTTTGTTCCCTGTGATTATCTGAACTGATTTATAGGCTGTGCTCTGTTCTAGCTATTCAATGTCAAACTGTTTCTATACTTCTTGCCTACTATCACGTCCTTAAAGTCTCCCTTCACATGCCTTTTTGGTCTTACTTAGGCTAAAAGCAGTACAACATTGCTTATAAGCATTCTGAAGTTTAATTTAAAGTCTGCGGAATCTCTTAATAATAATGTATCTGGCTTGCTTTCTTCTTGTGTAATTAGCTACAGTTTCTACTTGTTCTTTCAGTTAGTTGTAGGTTTTGTGTTCTATGTCCCATCAAGATTCAGCTTAATGGGATTCACTCTGTTGAATATGAGATTGCAGAAAGACACTGTGCTTTAACTTCCAGTATGCTATTAAGAGGTCAGTGCTGGCAAATGTTAAGTGATTATTCTCACTGAGCTTGGAAGCACTAAATCAGAGATGCAATTGAGATTCATATTCATATGGGAATATTTTTTAGCTTCCAGGAAGTTGATGCTTAATAGCCAGGTTGGCTTGATGAATATGCCCAGAGGTTTAATGAAACAGTCAGCTCAACTATACAAAAGAAATCATCACACACTGACTTTCTGTTTTGTTGTAGATGAAGCCCTACTTCATCTACCATGTTATAAATGCATGAATCTATACAGGTCCCATCAGAGACTTTTTGTCTAGGTTAATCATTTAATCAACAGACTTATGTTAACGTGTGTTTCTTACCCTAAATTTCTCAGTAACTTTGTGTTGAAGGTGTTATATGGGAATGGTGTTCCACAGATTGTTGGAACACAGATTGAATAATTGTATGAATAACCTACTATGTTATTGAGAGGAAATGAGTTGCCATGGACCACAATGAATCTGCAAATAACCATTAAATCCCAACTGTAACAACAGCCAATAATGCATAACAAGTTAAATATGTGTGCTATGCTTTCAGCATCTTTTTAATAACAGTCATTTGACTATTTAGGCCACATGCTGCTGTAGGGAGAATACACTGGAATTCGAACTAATGCTATCCCTTGATTTATATCAGGTCTTAGTTCACATATGAAGGTTTGTTGGTTTGTAGTTTTTTTTTTTTTTTTTTTTTTGGGGGGGGTGTTTTTTGTTGTTTTTTTTTTTTTTTTTTTTTTTTTTTTTAACTTAAAATGGCTGGCTTTTGGGGAATTACTGTAAGGCTTGTAACATTCCATCTTTAATTTTCCTGTCTAGGCTGTTGTCCATACTCTTGATCCTTGAAGAGAGGGGGGATCTCAGATATAAGAGGTGGAGGAGCCAGAGATCCTATTTAAATACTTTATTTTGAAGCAGTTTGAAGAGTATTTCATTTTGAAATTGGATTCTTTCTTATATATACATGTAAAGGTCCAGTTTCAAAATATTCCATGATATAATAACAGTGCTCTGATTTAGATAAAGGCTGCAACAACACTTATTGAAATGTTGAAGGTGGCAGAGAAAAGTTATCATTTCTTAAGGTCAGTGCTCTTTTTTTTGGTAAGTTTTCTGCAGAATTGATATAGTTATATTGAAAATGCAAATGGATAATCTGACAATGTAGCTCAGAACGTGAAGGTTTTTCCCAAATCTTTGGAGATTAAGGGTTTTGTACTTTGGAGCTATAATTTTTAAGATAGATACAGAAGACAAATTGAATTCTGGGAAGATTTCTCCTTAGGCAGTCACCTTCTCTTAAACACCAGCAGCTTTGAAATGAATGCGGAGGTGTGTGTAATATAATGCATCACATACAGACTTTCTTTGGTGCATATGAAATGGTAATTTCAAGGTCTATGTGGATGTTGGGGGCAGGGAAATTTGCATTATTTTCTGCTCTCTCCTGAGTCTGCAAGTATTCTCTGGTTTATAGTATTTTTCTTTGGAAACCCTATTCTGCAAAGGGAAAACCTACATCTCTGAGGCCTAGAAAGAAAAATTGAGGAAGATATCCTCCACGAATACTGCTATGTTTGATTAGCTGATGATATAGTAAAGAGAAGTAAATTGAATGGTAGCAGTTTATGAATTTTAATGTGGTTTTTATTAACATATACTGTTTTAGTGTATTTTTAGTTTTCCATATATAAAGTATGCAAAGGACTGATTAATCAGGTTCACAGAACAAAACCAAATCACATTGCAGCAAATATGGCTAAGAGAAATATTGTTTATTGGATGTGGATATGAGAAAATATGCTTTGGTTTGAAGTAGGTATAAGACAGAAAAACATTCTGAGTATGTGAGTACCATTTAACATACAATGCTCCACTTAATACCAACATTCACTAAACTGTGATGCTCTTAGGGGGCACAGGCATATGCTATTCCTGGCTATCTCTGCTTAGCAGCTGCAGGCAACCTCAAAAGGAATTTCAGTAATCCTTGTAACAAACCTATCAGAGCAGGGTATCTGCTGTTCTTTTCTCTCCAGCAATAGGGTCATGGAGACTAGGGCCTGAGGAAGCTTAGCTCAGGTTGTGGTGTCCTGAGCTTGATTGAGCCAATCTAACAACTCATTAGCACTGGAAGGAGGGAGACTTCCTTTTTTTTGCCCCTGCTCCCAGCTACACTGCGATGACATCATGCATGGCCTCTGCTACCCACTGGGAATCCAGCACACTGATCTGAGGACATTCCCCCTCAACACAAATTCCCAAAACAAAAGCCCTAAATATTTTCTGTTCTGAATCTGCCAGGAGCAGAAAAGAGTTGAGTGGGCATAGTGGTTTTGGTATCCGAGACAAAGATGGCATTTGAAGGCAACTGAATTCAGGAGAGACCCATGCTGGATTCAGAGAGGCTGCAAAGGTGTCCTCTTAACTGCTTGCTTATAAACAGTGGACTATGGAGTGATGAAAGGAGGAGTCTATATACCGCTGCCAGAAGTACGGGGCCTCCATAAGGAGTTGGAAAGGAAATCAGTCCTCAAAGCACATTGCCTGAGAGTTCCAGGGAAGGGAAGTGGAGACATGTTCAGGAGAAGGCAGGTGGAACAGGCATGGGGACTGAAAGAAAGAGCAGAGCTGACAAGGCTGATGAAAGGAGAGGCAGTGGCTGCTGGAGCCATGCTGTCTTCTCTCATCCACCTACCACCCAACACTAGACTCTAAAGACAAGTGGAGAGTCAGTGATGGGGTCCCAGCTGCTGGAGAATTCCTGTGCCAGTGTATCCAGAGCTTGCAGTTCTTTATCCAAAGCAAGCCAAGCCCAATCTGTCAAAACCCTTTCCCCACTAGGGGTAAAGTAGTAGGGAAGCTGCTTACACATGTCTTATTCTGGTGGTTCCTCCAGCTGTCCATAGATTCAAGATCTTTGGATTCCAGTTGTCACTTGTGTGTTTTCCAGATGAATTCCCAATCAATTTTTAGTCTCTAGGGTGTTGTCCTTTATTTTCGCCTTTCATACTTTCTGCTTTGCAGCTGATCATCTTTTGAGTTGGTTCCAACAATAATTTTCCCAACATTCGTAAAACTTTCTGTCAACAGTACTTTATTCTTAGAGAAAAGAAACCTAAATGGCTTTAATGCCTTTATGTGATCACTGAAGAGACAAAGTTTTGCAAGTGACTTGTGTTCAAGCCTACTGTGAGTTAAACCCTAGCATTAACTTCCATCTACCTTCTATGGTTATAACATAGCTCAGATTTGCAGGCCTTTGCCTTCTGTTTACATCTTCCTGTTTCACTCCCAGTTCCTCTGCAGCATCATATCTTCCAGAGGAACATATTCTTTGTTTGAGTATTACTGCTATAAACTAAAGTCCTGCAGCAGTCTCACAAGGAAGTGATGAATTTGTAAAATAAGAGAGTCAACTGAAATTGGACCATGATTCTACTTTCTGTGCTTCATGTTTACTTGTGTTACATTACTGCAAATGAAATCACAAGACTGTGAATTTAGTGCTATGTTTCTATGTAAGTGCATTTAAAAATTCAGAGAAAAAACTTGGAATTTGGAATTTTGTCTCCCTCTTTCTATGTAAGGCAAGTATTACTCTAAAACTGCCCAGTTTTTGTAAATGATCAAATACGAAAAGCATCTATGTTAAAAGATATACATCCTGTCTTTACTCTGTGCTAGAACATATCCATGAAGTCTAGAAGTGGAATAAAAATTTTAATTTTTCATTGTTTGTAAGCTTACATAATTAGTATACTCTCTGCCCCCCATTTTATTTGAGGAATGTAAAATTAAAAATATACAGTAAAATCTTTTAACAGTTATTTGTGATGTAAATCTATTATCTGGCTTTATTCTTTAAAGAGCATTAGCAGATGCTTTCCTGTGAAACAAAGGGTGACTAAAGTATGGAGTGAAATGATGTAGAGATCTATCTTGAAAATAACATATTTAATATAATTTTAATTTTTTTTATAATCCCACATTTTCATGTAACAGACTGGCCACACATACACTATAAGAAATGGTAAAGCTCACTCTTGTGGTATAGTAAGAGAAGTGCAGAAGCAACAGCCCTTTATTCTTCAGTGATTTTTCTTTGCATGTAAATATTAGACGTGACCCTTAAGCATGCTGCTTTCTGTAGATGTAGTTGTGATATTTTCATTCTTCTTCTCTTGCTGAACATGGTTACTTTTGTTCTATTTTTCTTTCTGTGGTCTAAGGAACTTTACATGATCAATGCAGTGCGCTATCAGGCTGCTGGACAGGTATTAATGCTTACAGCACCACTAACCAAAGCTGCTTTACTAAAACTCACTGGCTTTTCATCAATCATGAAGTTACGAATGCAGCCAATGAAGGAATTGCGTGTAGTCAGGCTCGTTGTTAGCAGAGACTCTGAAAGAAGCATATAAAAAAATTAAATAAATAAAGATTTAGAGCTCACGATGACCAAAATCATCAGTTCGGTGGCAGAATCTTTTAAATTTGCAACTAACTGCAGCTCTGCTGAATCTTCAGTGGGTCTTTTAAAACACCTGGCTTACTGTCAGTGTAGCGGTCATTAGAGTAAGTATGGTTAGTTATCTACAGTTATGTAAAGCCTTGATACCACATTGTCAGCAGAGAGAAAAACTGCATTTTTTGACAACTGCATTTTCTTTTAAGTAAGAATAGATGAATCTCCTTGTCTGTTTTTGTAATTATACATTACATTACTGTGTCTGATTTGTTAGTTTGCATCTAATTTGCTGTATTTGCATGGTCATCATCATCACATCATCATGGCTAGGCTTCGCAAACAAAGATCTGGGGATTTGCATGGTATTATTTAGTATTATATCTTGTTTGGTTTTGTGAAGTTCTATGTAAGATTTTTCTGTACCAGGGTGATAATAGTGTTATAGAGCTGTTGCAAAGCAATTTAAATTTAGTAGTAGAATGGCTAAGGCTTAGTAGGAGAGTAGGCCTAGAAAGCAACACTCCAAAGTAGGAAGTTAGCAACCTTGTTTGTGTGAAGTGGAAACCATAATCAAAGGATCTAGTCAAGCATGTATATAACGATTTGTTACCTAGGATGTGGTAAAGGTCTGTTAAGCAGTTTCTAGGGGTAAGACAACTTAAGCAGATTTATGATTAGAGTAGATGATTATTAATTGTTATCAGTATGAAGTATGAGCTTGTTTGTAACTGCACCTGGTTTGCTGTGGAAACTGTAACTGTTTTGCCGTGGAAACTGCACGTAAACTTGTTTGTGTATAAAAGCTGAACTGAGAATGAGGGTCTTTGGAATCCTGACTTGGGATGCTAGTCCTCAGGTTCCCGGGGCCCCGAATAAAGCACCGCATAAACCGGCACTCTGTTGGTTTGTGTTTTTTTTTTTTTGGTTACGGGCAACAGAGCCAATGAATGGCATTACCTTAGTATTCTATAATTAATGTAGAAATAGAAGGCTGCGTTATGAAGCAGAACAGCATTTGCAATTACCCCTTTATATTACCTCTCTGGGAAGAGTTCTGTCCTAATAAAATTCCAGTTTGGATTTAAAGATGAAGAGGCATCTGTGCATAGGTTTTATTATTCCTCTTAGGCTCATTTTACCTCCTGGTAGTGTGGAATGGATGTGAACACCACACACTCACGCCACTAATCCAAGATAAGCAATATAATGA